>NC_133492.1:2793418-2821363 GCF_025370935.1 Choristoneura fumiferana
CTTAAACTAAAATCCTATCCTACTAATATTATAAATGTGAAAGTTTGTCAGTGAGTGAGTGAACGGCTGGATGGATTTGGATGAAATTTGGTAAAAGTTAGTTTTTTACCTGGATTATAACATAGGATACTTTTTATACTTACTTAAATTCCCACGGGATAGGGATAAAGTCTCCAAATAACAACCGCTGGGCTTAGAGCCATGAAATTTGGAATGTAGGTAGCTGGACGTGTACTTTTTATCCCGATATTAACACGGGATAAGGATAAAA
The DNA here is from genome assembly GCF_025370935.1 of Choristoneura fumiferana. Lineage (NCBI taxonomy): Eukaryota > Metazoa > Arthropoda > Insecta > Lepidoptera > Tortricidae > Choristoneura > Choristoneura fumiferana. Next base: position 2,793,690 of record NC_133492.1, read on the forward strand.
TCTTGAAATAACATCCGCTGGGTTTAGTCATGAAATTTGGCATGGGTGCTTTAATTCAACATCAATGAAAACCACGATGTAATTTAAGGGTAGGTATTCCCACGAGAATTTAATACAATCCCGGAAATTCAATTCAACTGCTGTATCTATGATTTATGCGTGCGAAGCCGCGAGTAAGCGCTAGTATTAAATAACGAAAACGCACAAGTATTCGCCAACTGTCCCAATAGTAGCACCTTTAATTTAGGGTATTAGTAAATAGAGGTGACAGCAATGTCATCTTTTTTTTTATTCGACTGGACGGTAAACGAGCAAATGGGTCTCTTGATGGTAAGAGATCGCCACCGCCCATAGACACCTGCAGCACCAGGGGGATTGCAGATGCGTTGCCAACCTAGAGGCCTAAGATGGGATACCTCAAGTGCCAGTCATTTCACCGGCTGTCTTACTCTCCACGCCGAAACGCAACAGTGCAAACACTGCTGCTTCACGGCAGGATTAGCGAGCAAAAGGTGGTAGCAATCCGGGCGGACTTTGCACAAGGTCCTACCACCGTCATCATTTATTGGGGTGACACCAGTGTCATCTATTGGGTCTTAGCGTGTTGAATACTTGGACGTTACCCTTACTTATTCTTACATGCCTTCTCAGCCAACCTATGTCTTTTGGCTGCCGATGATGATGATTATGAGACGTTCCTCCTTCTCTCTCTGTAATGTTCCAGTTTTAATGAAAACTCTCCGACAAATTTCGCTACCTCAGTTTCCAGTTCAAGGAAAACTTATACAAGACGATACTTTGTTTGCTAAAGGATTCATCCTGTTATTGAAACTTGACTAGGACAAAAATACTTGCCACAAGTAATAGTAAATATCCCGTACATTATTCTCCATGGGATTGTATTACATATGAAAGTGCTACTACGCTTAACGAATAAAGTAACACGGTGATGTGTTACTGGTACAATAATGTACAATTTAATGTAGAGACATGCCATAAAGATCAAGTGTATCAAACTGTACGGGAGCTAAGCGTGTAACGTAAAATGTGGAATAAAAAGAAATTTTCGTTCATTAGATTCCAAGAACATATATTTTTTTGTAAAATAAGCATTTTTAGCACAACCTTTTTTTGCTGAATGTTATTTTTGTTAAGTGGGCTAGAATGCCCAATATTATACCTCTCACAGCAACTTAAACAAAATAAAAGTAAAATAATATCAACTCATCCGATAAGGATTGGTCGATAATGGTTTGCAACACTTACATCTTTATCATTTATAAATTCATAAGGTTAATGCCCCAGTGCTCGACAGGCTAATGGCCAATAGATGACAGTCCACTGTCACCTCTATTGCTAATAACATAAAATTAAAGATGACAACTATTGGGACGAGCACTCACACGTGAAATTAAATAAAAGCTTTTAAAAAATAAACATGGCAGGTACAGGTCGAAACAGCTGACAGCTCAGCAATGCTGTGGTTTAAAACCACAACGCTGATTTTCAGCTGCACTTTAAAATTAAACAATAACTTCTATCCAAATTTTGATATACAAAAAGGCAGTCATCATCATCATCATCATGTCAGCCGTAAGAAGTCCACGCTGGACATAGGCCTCCCTAAGGCAGTTGTCTCACCGCCGGCGAGGAAACGATTGGCTATCGACTATTTTTCTTATTTTATTTTGTATATACTTGTTTTCTCTGTACTGTTTACTGTATTGGTGTGCAATAAAGAGTTATTGTATTGTATTGTATTGTATTTTCTCGCTCAAGAAACGAACAAAAGATATAAGATCCTGTGTGAGTAAAAGAGACATATATATCAATAGTACAGAGACATATATATATAGATAGAGACATATATATTAATATAAACAAACAAACAAACAATAGTTGATCGCTGGCGGTTCACACTGCCGGCGAGAACTCGCTCTTACATCTTTTGTCGCAGCGACAAGAGCTATAAAACTCGCTGAGCAATAAAACTAGCTCGGCGATACTCGCTCAGCGCTGTTAGCTTGGCGGCCGCCCGGCTCGAGCGAGTGGAGCGAGTAATCGCCCGTCGTGTTCGAACACTCGCTTTTCACTGCTCGCCCACTCGTTTCTAGTTACTCGCTCTGCTCGCTTCTCGCTCATCGTCGGCGGTGGGACAAGTGCCTAAGGCTCTCCACTCAGACCGGTCTTGTGCTTTCCGCATCCATTAACCAAGCCATCCAAGTCGTCGCTCCATCTTTTTGGAGGCCTACCGAAAAAAAACAGTGCTCAGTGCAGAATAATAAAGTAAATACTTATCATGGAACAATTAAGTCACTATAGTCTTAAACTAAAAAAAGCTTGTACTATTGGTACCAGTGGCGCGGCCCAGTAACAACTCGATTCCTACCGGCGTACCAAAATCTTGACCCAATCGCCCACATCCGCCCTTTCTACACTGTCCTCTTTGTAGTATTTTTCGCTTCGACTTTTCTACCGAAAATTTTAACGCAACGCCACTGATTGTTACCATGCAACGGATAAACATACTTTTATAGAAAAATACATACTTAAATACATATTAAACGTTCAAGACTCGATATCTGATACGACCAATAATGGAGCCCAGGAGCTCAAGTTTCATAGTCAAATTCTCTGTTAACCAATTCAATAAACGGTCTTCAAAAATGTACTACAAATGAAAGAGTACGGTCAGAAGAATAAGGTAAGAAACATAAAGTTAAGTCAAAACTTGTAAAAACATCACAAGTTGCATGAACCATTGCTCTGTGTCACAATTCAAGATCGTTGAATACACTTTAGTTCCGCTGTTTGGTATACGTTTATATTATTCTCTCTTCTCGGATCTTCTTCGTCGGTATCTTCATGTTCATTTTAGGTCGCGTCTAGCCTGAAGGGATGGTTATTTATTTATTTATTTATTGGTAAAAACTATGTTCACGTGGCATGACAGTTTACACTTATGCACCACGAAAACGAAATCTATTATTTAAACTTACACTGAACATACTAACTAAACTTAGGTTTAAACTTATTATGATAATAGCAGGTTCATATCGGGACAGTCGAAATGATTGCTCGTTACTATGCTTCTCCATATTTTCCTATCTTCGGCAGTCTTTTGTTAATGCTTCTGTGACAGATAGGTAGTGAGAGATTTAACTACGGCTAAACCGAGTGCTTTGACCTATGACCTCTCAAGCAGGGGATCATGGGTTCGAGCCCCGGCGCGCAATTCAAATCTTCGAAATTCATGTGCGTAATTACATTTGAAATTTACCACGAGCTTTACGGTAAAGGAAAACATCGTGAGGAAGCCTGCACTTCGTGAAGTGTGTGTGAAGTTCCCAATCCGCACTGGGCCCGCGTGGGAACTACGGCCCAAGCCCTCTCAGTCTGGTAGGTAAGCGACTATTAGCTAGCGTATTACTCATGGTAAAAGTTTTTTCCTCGTATCAATGTATTCCCAGCAAATTTTCTCAGATTCTTTTAGTAGGTATTCCTATCACGTCCACTTTCATACAGTTAAATAGGTCGGGTCTGAGCTTAACCTACGTAATGTACTTCTAGCCTTTTCGAATACAATGGGGTAAATAAAGAATAGACGGGAATTTTTCCCTTTTTTTAGGGTAAAAGATCAAAGCTCGCAGTGTTTTGCATACAAAAGCGGGTTTATTTTAGGTGTGTTAATTTTGAGGCTTCATACACTCTAATCTAATCGTGTAATAAATAATGTGGGCGTTTTCACTTTAAAGTATACGTGTACCAGTTTTAGGGTTCCGTAGGGCTATGTAACCTTTTTTAGTTGCGCCATGTCAGTCCATCCCGGCTCAGCTTCGAGACTGTAAGTGCTAGAAAATTGTAATTTTGCATTCCTTTATATGTACAATAATATTAGAGCAGGCGCCAAGGGAAGTTGAGTATGCAGAATATGACGACCGCATTGAATAGTTTTGAATTCAGAAAAGTTTGCAAATTATGATTCTGAATGTTGCTAGGAGATCCGGAGTTCCATTTTTAGGGTTCCGTAGCCATAATCGCAAAAACGGAACCCTTATAGTTTCGTCATGTCTGTCCGTCTGTCTGTCCGTCCGCGGATTTGTTCAGGGAATATCAATGCTAGAAAGCTGTAATTTTGTACGAATATAATATGTAAACTATGCCAACAAAATGGTATAATAAATAAACCCTTAAAATATTATGCAAATGGACTGAAAAAATGCTTTTGGAACATTTTGATATGATGTCTTAGGGGTTGAGGTATAAAAAAATGGACCACCAAACCTCCTGGCAACATTCAGAATCATAACTTGCAAGCTTTTCTTAGTTCAAAACTATTCACGGAATGCGGTCCCCATATTTTGCATTCAAAACTCCCTCCAGAACCCTCTCTATAATAGCCACGCGGATGAAACGATATTTGTTTTTTAACTCCCGATGCAAAAAGAGGGGTGTTATTAGTTTGACGCTATGTCTGTCTGTCTGTGGCACCGTAGCTCTTAAACGGGTATACCGATTTAAATGCGGTGTTTTTTATTTGAAATCAGGTTTTCTAGCGATGGTTCTTAGACGTGATTTCATCAAAATCGATTTAGCCATTTTTGAGATATTGAACTTTGAAGTGACAACGTCGGGGGTTTTCAACTTTTTGTTGGTCCTAACCAACATATTATTCTGGCACGCCCAAACTCGGCTTAATAGTAGATTATTGTCGTGGCCTGAAGTAGGCAATTGCTGGCGAGTATGAGAATTAAACGAACGAGCTGGCGAGTAGACTAAACAACTGGTAATTCTAACAAATGGTAGCATGGTGTACGGTTGTGTCACTCAGAAGATGAGCTCTGGTTGAGTTCGAAACGCGTCAGTGTAGTGGTGGTGGTGGTGATGGATGGGTTTGTGTGATTTGTGTGTGTTCTTACAGTGTGGAGGTGGAGGAACTGCATGAACACGCATATTTTGCATAAGCTTAGCTATATTAAGGTCGCGGGTAAGGAAGATTATTTTAGTTCATTGATATGGACCTCCGCAAAGTAACGCCTGATTCAATAAATTATTTAAAACCTTTTCTCAACAAAATATATTATGACATTTAATTTTATTCCAATAAAATTTTTCATGCTTCCCGCCTTTTTTCATAAAAAAAACAACAGGTGTATTTTTCCACCGAAAACACCACACAAGCTGTTTCCGTTCCAATAAAAAAAGTCTGGAGTTCCAACAAAACAACTGATAACAGCCGTTTGAGTTGTCTGTATACGACTTGTGCCAACATTTCCATGGCCGTTTTCATTTTTTAAAAATTTGAGACTCGACAATAATACATTATTGGCGCCTGCAATCTTTTTAATTTCTTGCTGACCATAAACTATGCACTTAGCGTTCTGATATAAGTATGGACTTTTAGGGACATTTTTGAGAAAAAATCTACAATCCTTACTATGTTAGTAGCGTAACATAGCCTAGTTTTCCAGGTCAATATGACGCTCCCGCCATCAAACTCGTGTTTAACATAATGGTTGACGTCAGCCCCATCATTATTTCTGCCGTAACGGCTGGATTTATCACCGCGGAAACCGCGCCTTCCCACGTGGAACAAGGCAGTCGGAGCAGTACGGTAAATGTTCAGGAACTAAGTAGGAGAGACAATAGGGGAGTTGTCACAGAGAGCTGTTTTGGGTATTATTTTGGGCCCTAAATGCTCGTGGAGGGTTGGCAAATTATGTGCTGAAATAAATTCATTTGTGTACGCGCTATGGCGACTTACAAAAATTACAACGTAAACAGCAGCCGTACAAGCCTACTACGGCTATCATGTGTATTCTATTCTTAGCTACGGTGTTCAGGAACTAAGTAGGGGAGACCGAGGAGAGTTGTGACAGAGGAGAGTAACAGCGTCGACTTTTTGAAACTTATTAATTGAATTCAAATTCAAATGATCTATTCAGTAAATAGGCCGAATGGGCACTTTACAAGTCATTTTTTAAACTACCAGCGCTTTCGGAAAGACCATCATTGCCAAGAAGAATGCGCCGCAAGAAACTTGGCAAAAAGTCATTTTCATAATAATATAATTACAATAAAATACTTAAATATATTATACATTAAGAAAAAAAAATACAAAAAAACAGGGATGTATGGGGTGCTCTAGTTACAATACTAAACACTAACTATATCTAAACTCTATCTACGTCAGTGGAAGTGTAGAATGCTTCCACCATCATAAATTTTAAAATAATGCTAACGAGTAACAGCGCGCGTTTTAAAAGCTTTTATTTAACTTGAATGTATCTTGTATGTATCTAGATGTAGTGAGGTCAAATCTTGCAAGTTAAATTCGACCAACTTCCAGTAGTCGGATTGTCTTAAAATTGGGCACACTTATGTAAATTGCGTGACAATACAATAATCTGGTAGTGACATCGTGGTATCCTCTCCGCAGGACGGAACTCTTCAACGGTTAATGGCATCGACTTTAAATTTAGCATGCAAATGTAGTTTGGGTGACAATGCAAGTACAGTCAACAAAAAGTACAGTCAGCAAAAAGCTTGTATTAATAAGTGAAATGTTTACCAAAAACTTATTCAGTTCAAGTCTCGAGCTATCAAACGAGCGCTATTGCGAGCTCGCTAGCAGTTAATAAGTTCCCAAAAATCGACGCTGTCACTACGTCCTCTGTCACAACTCTCCCTGGCCTCCCCTACGATGTGGAGATACGGCCATTTCGTAGCATTTCCATTTCCGCTTGTTTCCGAGAAAAAGAGTTTTGATGGACAGATGGAGAACAAAGTGGTCCCACAAGGTGCCGTTTTTACCCGACTGCAAGGAGTAGAATGTTTTTTGCCGACTGAGGTATGGAACTTTTAAAAGTATAAAAGTTTTATAGCAATATCTGCGCATTTAAATAAGAAGAAAGGAAGAAAAAAAAATGTTCGTGACTACATGAATAAAAAAAAACTATAACGAAACCACCATCATCAGCCAGAAGACGTCCACTGCTGGACAAAGGCCTCCCCTTAGAACGCTACAATGAACGATAACTCGCCACTTGCACCGGTTGCCTGCAATTCTCACAATGTCGTCAGTCCACCTAGTCGAAGGCCTGTCAACGCTTCGTCTTCCGGTCCGTGGTCGCTACTCGAGGACTTTTCTCCCCCAACGGTTATCTGTTCTTCGAGCTATGTGGCGCGCCCATTGTTCAACTTATGAACGAAACGGTCCCAACCAAAATCAGCAAACTGCCGGCTCCCGAACGGCGCTGAACTTCCTTTAGGGCCATATACATTGAAGAAACGTAATCAATATAGAAAAGTTTGAAGAACCCCTAACATTGTCATTTTAAACCTTTTATAACGAAAACTACATATTTACGTATCATTGCTGTTATCAATAAATTATTTTCTTTCTTTCTTTCTTAAAGCTCAATATCTCAAAAAATGATTGAATCGATTCTAATGAAACAAGGGGTCTTAACCAACAGAAAACTCGCTTTCACGTTATTCACGTTAGAGACCGCATCTAAGTCGGTCCATCCGCTTGAGAGCTACGATAGCACAGACAGACTGACTTTGGCGCCAAACTTAAATGAACTTATCACCTATGTTTGTGACGGGGGGTTAAAAAATACATTAAAACAAAGTGAAAACTGACACAACTCCAGATTCCATAAAAACACACTAGTTAGAGTTTCTTCCTCTACTGTCCTTTTCATGTAACTGTGACTACAGTGATTCTGTACTTGTAATGATTACATGAATAATGTGACTTCACCTCGCCGCCTTCCTTAGCAATTTAAGTCGACATTCCATCCCAGCCCATATACGTGCCACTGCTGGGCACATGCCTCCTCACAGAACAAGAGGGCTTGGGCATAGTTCCCACGCGGCCCAGTGCGGATTGGTGCGGATTAAGTCGACATTGAACGTAAAAAAATACGTTCACTAAGAGTAGGCAATGGAAACGAAATTTTTGGCGTCGCACGGTTATCGCAAATGGCAAGAAATAAACTTGTTCTCCTACTCTCTCTCTACTTGTAGAAGTAAGTACCTAAGTAGTTAAAAAATAAAAAAAATACATTTTTTTCACGAAGGAATTTTTTTGATGACGGTATAGTTGGATTTGTTGCAGGTGGTAGGACCTTGTGCAAGGTCCGCCCGGATTGCTACCACCATCTTCTCGCTAATCCTGCCGTGAAGCAGAGTGCTTGCACTGTTTGTGTGTCGGCGTGGAGAGTAAAGACAGCCGGTGAAATTACTGCACTTGAGGTATCCCATCTTAGGCCCTCTAGGTTGGCAACGCATCTGCAATCCCCTGGTATTGCAGATGTTTATGGGTAGTGGTGATCTTTACCATCAGGAGACCCACTTGCTCGTTTGCCATCCAGTGGAATAAAAAAAAAAAAAAAAAAATTGTGTGATTGGGTCGATTAAGTTTTTCTTGCACCTCGTTGCCATGGGTTACGTCCCCGGACAACTCCTTAAAACCACGAGTTTCTATATTTTCTGTGGTTAAAATTCATCGAGTATAGATTTTATTAACCCCCGACGAAAAAAGAGGTGTTATATTTGACCGCTCTGTGTGTCTGTGTGGTCTGTGTGTCTGTGTGTCTGTGTGTCTGTCTGTGGCACCGTAGCTCTTAAACGGGTGGACCGATTTGAATGCGGTTTTTTTATTTGAATGTTGGTTTTCTAGCGATGGATCTTAGACATGATTTATCAAAATCGGTTCAGCCGTTTCAAGATCATCAGATCTTTTGTTCGCTGCGGTAGGAATCTTAGACGCATAATGGATATTTACTTTACTTTCAAACATATTTGGGACTTAAAATTTGAAACACCCATGTATGCTATATAGCTACGCAAGATTATGGAATCTCGGCCTGATGCTGCAGCCAGGATATCCAGAACACTAGTAGGTACACTCTTAATAAAACTATAGCAGATATATCGTGTTTGGATTCGTTTTGATCAGTAATTGATTCTACATACAATGCAGTGGTGGCAACACGACGAGCTGATGCTGCAGCCAGGATATCCAGCACACCAGTATACTCTGAAAAAATAATAGCAGATATGTCGTGTTTGGATTCGTTTTGATCAGTAATTGATTCTACATACAATGCAGTGGTGGCAACACGACGAGCTGATGCTGCAGCCAGGATATCCAGCACACTAGTACACTCTATAAAAAATAATAGCACATATGTCGTGTTTGGAATCGTTTTGATCAGTAATTGATTCTACATACAATGCAGTGGTGGCAATACGACGAGCTGATGTTATAGCCAGGATATCCAGCACACCAGTATACTCTTGAAAAAATAATAGCAGATATGTCGTATTGATTCCTTTTGATCAGTATTTGATTCTACATACAATGCAATGGTGGCAACAAGATGAGCTGATGCTGCAGCCAGGATAACCAACACACTAGTACAGTTTAAAAAGATATACTTATATCAGTTTAAAAAACATGAAATAAAAACTTAAATTTAAAATTTAAAAAACCCCCGACTTAAAAAACGCCAGCAAAATAAAAATAAAAAACGCCCGAAAAAACGCTGCTTAAAAGACAATTAAAAAGTAAAAAATAATTATGCGCTACCTAGCTGTTGCCCGCGACTTCATCTGCGAAGAATTCGTTTATCTCTATCCCGCGGGAACTATGCTGATTGCCCGCAAAATTAGCCTAAGTTAATTTAGTATAAAGTATCTAGTAATATTTTTTATCTAAGCGTTGTCGGTGTCGGGGGACCGCTAAGGTTAATACTTTAAAAAATACACATATTTAGTTTCATGTTAACCTTAGCGGTCCCCCGACACCGACAACGCTTAGATAAAAAAATATTACTAGATACTTTATACTAAATTAACTTAGGCTAATTTTGCGGGCAATCAGCATAGTCCCCGCGGATAGAGATAAACGAATTCTTCGCAGGTGAAGTCGCGGGCAACAGCTAGGTAGCGCATAATTATTTTTACTTTTTAATTGTCTTTTCAAGCAGCGTTTTTTCGGGCGTTTTTATTTTTATTTTTGCTGGCGTTTTAATTTTTTGTCATAGTTACAAGCTCATTATTTTATAGACTATCTCCTTAGCATATATGGATGCGTCTCCTGGTACCGATGTGCTTGCGTGTAGGTGGGCGTCGGTAAATGATGAATGTTTGAGGTTTTGCGTGAGATGGATGAACGGCCTTCATCTGTGTATTAATGTTATTTACTAATTATTTTGTTTTTATTGTAGAATTCACAGTGCTTTAGTTTTACTGTCATACTGTTTAATTTCATTGAATAAATAATAAATATCAAAGCAGGTTTTTAAGAATCCGCCCGCTGTTGTCTCTTGGACAACGGGACAGAACAACAAACAAGAAAAGTTGATTGACCCAATTTATGTATGTCCTTGCAGCGTTAGGCTAGTTCACACATTGGGATTGGGAATTTCACACACATCACTGAATTGCTTCGCAAGTTTTGCAGGTTTCCTCACAATTTACGATTTTTTTGAAATTTGAACCCACGATCTGCTTTAGAGGTCCATAGGCACTAGGCCACCACGACTTCTTTAATATTTATAGTTCATTAACTGTTTTAATTACATAAATTCTCTATCAAATACACTGTAACACTGAAAACCACTTATGACAAGTTCGTGTTAACATTCCGCCGGAAACAAAAGTCAAAAGCTGAAAGCGGACGAACTGAGGAGGATATTTAAAATTCCAATCGTCTAGAAGGTGGTTTAATTTGTTATGCATAGAGGTATGTCGCTGACGAATCGGCGGGGCGTGAATTCATCAGAATACATTGGCTACTCTGATTTACACGGTGGGGCAAAGCTTCGAATTGGGTCATCATCATCATCATCATCACACTGGCATACTAAATGATCCACTTTATAGTTTTCATTCTTCAACTTGGACAGAGTCACACGGCGGCCACGCCGTACAAAATTCGCGTTCTTTAATCTACATAGGCTCGACGATGTCTGTACACGCTTCAATGTGTGCGTAAGATACACAGGGCTGACATCGCAAAACCCTAATAAGTGCTACCAATGACATTTAAAGGTACTTATATGTAGGTATGGCTTAGATGGTGCAAATAAATGTAATCCTAAATCTTACATATTTATTTAAACCTACTTAAAATGTGTCTGTCTGTGTATTTAAGCATAATTATTTCAATTACAATAGATATACGACTTCAAACTTAAACGAATTATCGGTAGGTAGTTAGTTCCTTCATGTATTAATCGCGATAATTTCTGAAATCATTTATTTATAAAAAGGAAGTAGGTAGGGTACCGTTACCATTTCGCAAAATAATTGCGTTGCGCACCCGACCGACTGCTTTCCTGCGGTTTTCCTGCAATCTACGCTTGAGGGGTGGGGTAACTCGAACCGGTGCGGGGCGGAGCGTGGCCATTCTGTACGTTAGTACTATTATTATATTCTGTGACAGAGTGCTCAGATTACATTTTAGTTTTTAACCCCAGACCCAAACATAGCTCGTTGAGTTTCTTGCCGGATTCTTCTCAACAGAGGTTTTTCTGAACCGGTGGTAGATTTTTTTGACTTTCATATTAAGTGCTTGTTATAACCTAAGTTGAATAAAGATATTTTGACTTTTGACATTGAAAAGGAGGAGTGTTATAAGTTTGACACCAAATGTCTGTTTGAGGCTTCGTAGCCGTAGATAGACTGATCTTGATGCAGTTTTTATGTGGAAGCGCGAGTTACCCTGGGATGGTTATTAGCTATGTTTGATCGGTTTACTCGTTTTTAACCCCCGACGCAAGAACAGGGGTGTAATAAGTTTGACCGCTATGTGTGTCTATCTGTCGGTGGCACCGTGGCTTTTAATTGGGTAAACCGATTTGGATGCGGTTTTTTAACTTGAAAGCAGGTTTTCTAGCGATGGTTTTTAGATATGTTATTAACCGTCAGCTGTTTTTGAGATATTGAACTTTGGACTGACAAAGTCGAGGGTTTTCCAACTTTTCGTTGGTGTTATTGAGATATTGAAGTTTGAAATGAAAATGACGATGGGGGGTTTTCGATTTTTTTAAGTTGGTTAGATTAAGTACCGTGAACTGCTTCAACTTTGCCCTCTGGCCCCAACATTGCCTGATTGAATTTAGAGTCGATAACTAGCACCCTTCTAGGTTTTAAACTTTTATCCCCCCGTAATAATAGTTCCCGTGTAGATAAAAGTTTAAAACCTATAAGAGTGCTGAGTTATCGACTCTAAATCGAATCAGGCAATGTTGGGGCCAGAAGGCAAAGTTAAAGCAGTTTACGGTAGGTATATTTATTAGGTAGGGAGGTACCTACTTTGTTTGTGAATCATAGTCGTCGCTAGAAGGGCTGTGATGAATTAATTAATGGACATAAATTAACTAATGAGTCATTGATATACATAATTTTGAAAAAACTAGCACGGTTTTAGTATTTTATGAGCGTTAAACCTTTTAAGATAATCGACATGTTGGTAATTTTTGGATCGAACTAATCGATGATTAACGTGGTGGAAAACGTAGTGTAGGGCGTCTTGAGGCACGGTGGACGGACGACCTTAAGAGGGACGCTGGCGGCGGATGGATGCGAGGGGCTGAAGACAGTGTTGTGGCGCGCCATGGAAGACGCCTATGTCCAGCAGTGGACTGCTGTGGGTTGATGATGATGATGTAGAATCGATGGTTCTTTCGATTATTCCTTTAAAATTAGTTCTGCCTGATGGGCGACGAAGAAAATATCCTTCGTCCAACAAATATTACTAAGGACAAACAGCAATAATAAAGGAATTTGTAGTAAAAATGTTGCTACACTAATGAAAAAGCAATCTCTACCGTAAAAGACGATCAAATTACTATAAAATAATTTCTCAGTAGATCGCATTCTTATTCCTGTAATAGTATATTGCTATGTATTAGAGCTATCATTTATGGCTACCTGCTGAAAACACATAAATCTCGAGTTAGCGTTAAGCTTAGAGAGTAATTTCTTCTTCTTCTCTTTAAAATATGGCTTTTCTGTCCTAATTAATAGGACAATTCGCCAGTGTCAAAGTAAACTCTCTTTGAGAGGCACGTTGTATGGTGGTTGTAATTTTGCAACTTGATAGTAAAATTCCAGAAACCACGTGGAGACCACTTGCGCATTAAAAAATGTCAGACACGAGAGCAATATAGAATTTTGTGATCACTGTTCACTGTTAAGGTTAATCGCCGCATAAAACACTATCAAAATTATACTTCAACTAGCCAAAGAAACAGAAATAGCAAAATTAGATATTGTCTACATCCGCCATGTTCGAATGCTACAAATCGAATCCCCTCTAATTATTTAAAAAATGATGTCTTATGACAGATGTCAGGTCAGACCAACGCTGTCACTTGTCAATGTCAAAACGATGTGAGATCGACTTTTTTTAAACAATGAGACTAGAATTTGCTCTATTCTGCCGTACAGTAGGAAATTGCGCATTCTTATTTCCTGTAATATTATATTGTTATGTATTAAAGCTATCATTTATGGCTACTTGCTGAAAACACATAAAATCTCGAGTTAGCGTTAAGCTTAGTTAGTAGTGTCAAAATTAATGGATGTATCTTGGTCGCTAATCCTGCCGTGAAGCAGCAGTGCTTGCACTGATGTGTTTCAGCGTGGAGAGTAATACAGCCGGTGAAATTACTGGCACTTGAGGTAAGAAATCCCATCTTAGGCCTCTAGGTTGGCAACGCACCTGCAATACCCTGGGTTGCAGATGTTTAGTGGCGGTGGTGATCTCTTAACATCAGGAGACCCACTTGCTCGTTTTCCATCCATTCGAAATAAAAAAAAATCTAACTACTAAACCTAGATTTATTTACCCCTGCAAGACGGCCTTAGAATCGCTAAACATTAATTCTATTCAATAATAAAAAAGAATAAGTAGTTACATTTATATTCACATGAAAAGCTTACCCAATTCACCTCACAATACGTCCAAATTCAAAAGACGGCGAAAGCTAAAAATAATTCTTCAGCATAATGCCATAATAAAACGTGAAACGTCCTATAATTTATTTTTTTAAAACATTCCAGGTTGGCCCACGAGCGCGGCCCAAACTGCCTCTATCTGCGACAATATGGCGGCCGCGTGCAAAAGACGTTTTTCAACAAAGAATAAGCGATAAGACGCTTTCAAAACATCTCGAACACGAAAAGATTAGGGTCTGTAAAACGCTTCATGCATGTGGCGTGTCAGGGTTTTTGGAGTGAGTTTGTTGTTAGGTTATGTATTATGATGAAGTGAGAAGGATTGATGCTTATTGCGCTTGACCTTTCCAATATACTTATAATATACAACAAGATTCTTACTGTATAGAGCTTTTTAATTTTAACGTTATTTCTTTTGTCTCGTCATCATCAACATTGTTCTTTGCTTTGACTGTCAAAGATACATTAAATTGTTGTAATAGATTTTTACCCAATGGTAGAGAATTTCTAACATTGTATTCGTTGGAGTGTTTACTTTTAACTACACCTTGTAAGGGACATTTTACTTACCTATCTGTCTGATTTTTAATTTGACTCACTGAGTGCTAAGATACTGGGTCAGCCTAGTTTGGTAGATACCTACGGGATAATGCTGATTTTTGTAATTTTGTGACTTGTATTTAAACAAACTATCCAATTCTATCCTATGCTATCCTATCCTAGTTTATCCAATTATATTAAAAAAAATACCTTATACCTAAAATTGCTAAAAGTGGCTCCGAAGCGGTAATGTTTCGTGTGCTCTGCCTACCCCATTTGGGTATACAGGCGTGATGTTTGTGTGTGTTGTGTGTTTGTGCTATTCTATTTTGCTTGTGGTTTCGTTTGCGCATATATATAATTTTACCCCGTGCGTGTTCATTCTCTAAGCTACTACACTCGAGCACACACTAGTACAAAGACTCAAATGTAATGAAATGAAACTCAACTTTAATTGACACACGTTTCTGTTCATATTATTTGATAATATCCTATCACTAAATTTGTCCTTTTTTGTTTGCGTGGATTGTAAAAAATGACTTTTAAATTATGCATTCGGACGAGAAAGGAAATGAAATGGGTTCTTGTGATAGCTGATCAATAAATACTAAAGAATTAAAGTTTTTAAGTCGACTCCCATTAAATGTGTTCATGAAATATAAATTGGGTATTTCAATAAAGCGGAAATAAGCCTCTTTGAAATGTTTGTCAATTAACCCAAAATTAACCAGTTTGATTAATTAAATCGGTTTCGGTGTATTAACTCGATCTAATGATGATTAATTACAATTAATAGCGCTCAAATTATGGAACGTAATACATGTTATAAAACCATCAAGCTATAAACTAGCTTTCATAGGTGACTTTGTCCGCGCTGTAATAATTAAAAAGAAACACTCCTTATCCACAAAATTAAACTACCTACCTATTGGGCTAACCTTCCATCTTTTTCACCCCTATGTGTTTGTGTGTCTATAGTGTTAAAAAAAAGACTTCATAGCTATAAATTTTCACATATACATATGTAGAAATATATATGTAGAAATATATATATCTATGGACGTTAAACGCCTGATAATAAATGTTTTTTTTAATATATCTAAACGTTACGGCTCTGTTTCCACCAGAGATTGTGCGAGGATGTGTTACGAGGAATATGTTTTTCATGAACCAATAGAAACGCTATTTACCTGGCCCGCTCCGCTCAGCTGTTTCCACCAGATGTGCTGTGCGAGGATAGGTAAATAAAGCGTTTCTATAGGTTCGTAAAAAACACTTTGGTGGAAACACAGCCTAAGCAAGACGTTCGCAATTATAATCAACTAAACTAAATTTGTCAAAAAGTACCTGCCTACAGTTTTTTAGGGTTCAAAAACAGAACCCTTATAGTTTCGCCATGTCTGTCTGTCTGTCTGTCCGTCCGCGGATTTGCTCAGGGCCTATCAATGCTAGAAAGCTGTAATTTTGCACGGATATATATGTTAATTATGCCGATAAAATGGTACAATAAAAAAAAAATTTTTTAGGGTACCTCCTGCCGTAAAGTGGGGGTGATTTTTTTTTCTCATCCAACCCTATATTGTGGTTGTGGGGTATCGTTGGATAGGTCTTTTTCCACTGATAATTGCGCAGATAATTAATAATATTAACAGACCTAGCCAGGAAACCGCTCAAATTGCATCAGCCTAGACAAAACTTAAAATTATTTGGAATGAACGTAAATTGCATGACTATAATGTTGTATAACAGAATAACTGAGGATTTTAAAATGCTACAAATACATAAATTTGAAGACAATTTAAAATGGTTGCTTGATAAATAAGTGTTTTTATTCTGTTGTTGAATTTTTAAATAACAATTAGGTTCGGCAAATTGTATTTTATTTTATAGATAAACCAAATAATGTTTTTTTCTCTCTCTCTTTCTTTTATGTAAACTGTTTTTATTAGTAATAATTTTATTTATTTATTGTAATGTTAGAGGTATAAAACTGTAAATTATTTCTACGCCGATGCTGGCAGAATATGCTGAACTAATACTTTTTACTAACCTATATTCTACCATATTCTCAGAAATAAATAAATGATTATGATTATGATTAATAGAATCGAATAGTATAAACAATACAAAATACAATCTTATTCGTAAATTTACCTGCATCATGAAAACCAATTCAACGTAACACCCAAAACACTCAAAGGCTCACGCGTGACCCACTACCCTTATAGTTTATCTGTGGGTCAAACATGTACCACATTACTCACAAAAAGTAAAAACCTTCGCTAATCAACCGGCAGCGCACGTACCAAAATAGATTTGCTACATTGAAATGGTTATTTCACCGTAAGATCTGGCAACCCACTAGGGAAAAAGTACGCGATTCCGGGGAATTTATGTCTGATTTAGTGGGTAATCTCGGCTCGACGCCGCAACTGTCATCCTGGGAAATACTGGAGGCGGATCGAGGCGTCGCATTTAGGAGACAGTCGATGGGTTGCTACGTATTTAATTCGGGGTGGCACCTCTCTGCTTTTATTTTAGGGTTCCCTTGTCAAAATTGGGCTTAGTAGGTACAGGTTTTTTTTTAAATCTATTTATAAAATCCTCTGCTCCGGCGCTGCCGGAAGGGGAGCTCCTAGTAGTCCTAGCGTAAGAAAGCGCAAGTTGGTTCCACATTGTAGTAACTACCACCAGTGGTACCACACAACTTCACCAGTGGTACGAGAAGCCATTAGTGCTACATTTCTCGTCGTACCACTGAATAATAGATAATTGTTCCTCTATTAGCAATAAAATAAAACTGGCCAAGAGCGTGTCAGACACGCCCGAAATAGGGTTCAGTAGCCATTACGAAAAAATTAATTAATGTTTTTCTAAGGATTTCGTCTTTGTAAGTTTAGTTATATTTTATACCTTAGGCTGCTATTTACTCTTAAACTACTAATAATTCTAAAGAAAACTTAACCGTTATAGTTTTCCTTGTAAGTTTGATTACCGGTATAGATTTGAGAGGGACGGGACGCTCGATTTTAATGAAAAATTGCACTTTAAAGTTGAATATACTGAATCGAAAAATTGTTGTAGCAACCCCTGTTGCTAATGATTTTAAAATACCTATCCAACCCCCACACTAAAAGGTTGGATGAGAAAAGAAAAATCACCCCCACTTTACGTCTATGGTATATTAGGAGGTACTCTAAAAATTTTTTTTTAATTTTTTTATTGTACCATTTCGTCGGCATAGTTTACATATATATTTGGCTACGGAACCCTAAAAACTTTGGAGAAATGTTATTTCGAATGTCTACATCCTACTATTGTATATATAAGTTTTGTGAAAGTTTGTGTCACGCTGAAACCTTACACAAATCTGTGTCTGTGACTGATGTCGAGCAACGAACTGTTAATCTGAGGGGCCCTTCAAGGTTGTCCATTGCCATTGGGGCAACGTGGCCAGCGAGAAGATGACCTTTGCGCGGGGAAAGATACGAGGCGGACTTACATAGGTAAGTCATAAACAGTTACTATTTTTTGAACATGAAATTACCGTCTTTTTTTTTTATTCGACTGGATCGCAAACGAGCAAGTGGGTCTCCTGATGGTAAGAGATCACCACCGCCCATAAACATCTGCAACACCAGGGGTATTGCAGATGCGTTGCCAACCTAGAGGCCTAAGATGGGATACCTCAAGTGCCAGTAATTTCACCGACTGTCTTACTCTCCACGCCGAAACACAACAGTGCAAGCACTGCTGCTTCACGGCAGGATTAGTGAGCAAGATGGTGGTAGCAATCCGGGCGGACCTTGCACAAGGCCCTACCACCTGCAAATACTATGAGTACTACTATGAGTAATAGTGAAATAAGTCCGGATAACTCACGACTTAAATCGAGTTTAGCTCTAGCCAAGGCAGCTGCTGCAAAACGCGCACTGCGCGCCACCGTTCTACTCGCGCATCTGCTCGACGAAACTAGCACAACAAGACGTGAGTTAAGGAAGACTTCCGAGCAGAGCGGCTCCGGCGTGCGTCACTAACGCAGCGACAGTGACGCGGCGATAGAGCGATAGTATTATGCAGTACGGAAACGTATGAACTAACGTTCGAACGCAGCGTCACTGTCGCCGCGACAGTGGCGCCGCGTCAGTATCGCCGAGCGATAGCAGCCGTGCCATGTTTGCGCAAGCACTGCCGCGCAATCGCTGGGATCGCACGTGGTTTAGAGGTTATTTTGCATGGAATAACAACAAACTACGAGCTTACGACGCGGCGACGACGCTTATTACGAGCTTTGCGGTGAAGGAAAACATCGTGAGGAAACCTGCACAAACCTGCGAAGCGATTCAATGGTGCGTGTGAAGTTCCCAATCTGCACTGGGCCCGCGTGGGAACTATGGCCCAAGCCCTCTTGTTCTGAGAGGAGGCCTGTGCCTAGCAGTGGGACGTATATAGGCTGGGATGAACAACAAACTGACACCGGAGTCGCGCTGCTCGGAAGCCAATCTGCGTCAGAGCCGCTGCGACACTGACGCTCTGACGCTGCGGCCGTTGCGATAGAGCCGCTCTAGTCGGAATTCTACCTTTATTCAGGCTTACGTCGCTATGAGTAACTATTTTAGTTATAAGAGTACATGCATATTCTTAGTTAAGTATATAATAAATAAATAATAATATCCATCCCAGCCTATATACGTCCCACTGCTGGGCACAGGCCTCCTCTCAGAACAAGAGGGCTTGGGCCATAGTTCCTACGCGGGCCCAGTGCGGATTGGGAACTTCACACGCACCATTGAATTGCTTCGCAGGTTTGTGCAGATTTCCTCACGATGCTTTCCTTTACCGCAAAGCTCGTGGTAAATTTCAAATGTAATTCCGCACATGAATTTCGAAAAACTCAGAGGTGCGAGCTGGGGTTTGAACCCATGACCCTCTACTTGATAGGCGATAGGTCAATCCACTAGGCCACCACGGCTTCATGCATATATGATTTATATATTTTGTTTATTTGCAAAGTTCTCTATTTACAAGTCCGTAAGAAGTGCTCGTAAGTGTTATTGGGGCTAAATCCTCCCCTCATTCGTCGGCGGTTAACACATTTAACAGGGTCGTGGTTTGCACGCTGGCTTTCAGAGGTAAAGGATAGATTATCGGTAGATATCTTACTAGCGGGTAAATAGAAATAAAAAACTTCAGTTGGCAACGAATACTTTTCATAATAATGAATTTAACTTTGTAAACTATAACAGGCTGGAAATCGAAGTCAAATTTGTAATTTTTGTTAGAAATATAATTATAGATACAACATGTTTTTACCGTACAACATGCTACCAGTTGTTAGACTAACAAACCACAACCACCGTTTGGTTGTGTCACTCTGAAGATGAGCTCTGGTTGA
This sequence comes from Choristoneura fumiferana, assembly GCF_025370935.1. NCBI lineage: Eukaryota > Metazoa > Arthropoda > Insecta > Lepidoptera > Tortricidae > Choristoneura > Choristoneura fumiferana. The sequence goes on from NC_133492.1 coordinate 2,813,605, forward strand.
GTTCGAAACGCGTCAGTGTAGTGTGGTGGTGGTGATAGATGGGTTTGTGTGATTTGTGTGTGTTCTTACAGTGTGGAGGTGGAGGAACTGCATGAACATGCATATTTTGCATAAGCTTAGCTATCGTAAGGTCGCGGGTGAGCAAGGAAATTATTTTAGTTCAAATAATTTATTGTTAATTATAGGTACATGTGAAGTTGGAAAAAATATTGAAAAGAACTGCTATATTTGCTTCTTAGGTTTACAATAATAGTTTTCTTAAAATTAAGAAGGGTTTATTCACTAAATAACATTAGCTACCGTAAAATCATGTTCTAAGAATTCATTTACCATTATCTTTCAGAATGTTTAATAAAGTTCTTTTAAATAATTTTATACCGACTTTGGTTTTTTAATGTATCTGTTAGTTTTTTATTTTTATCAAGATACACATCCGGCAATGTTTGTGAATAATAATTATATAATAACCCACAAGTATTAAAATCTATTTATTTATCTATTTAGTTTTAGCCTTAGATACTTTTCATAAGGGATAAGGTCGCATTTATACATGTACCTATATCGACGTTTGTAAATTGTATTTGTTTTTCTATGTTTGTACAGTCGAATTCATAAACTTGTTAGCAAAAGACCACGCTTCTACTAAAATGGAGTCGTGTTCAGATATTTTTGATCAAAGTTTTGCTCACAATTTTATGAACTCGAGTGTATAGTAAAGAGTTTACCTACATAATTACATAGGTAGCAGATGCTTAAATACGCTACAGTAATTGAATGTATTTAATGTCAGAGTGTACTAAATTTTCAATTGTGAACTTCAGTTGAACAGAGAACGTTGGGAGAGGAAGGCCTAGAAGAAAGGTCGGGTCAGGAGTACTCTAAACCGACGTGCATGCGTGAAAAGATTGATGAATGTAGAGGAAGCGAGAGTTGTATGACAGGATCTTAGCAAGTGGAAGGATGTAGTCTCTGCCTACCCCGTTGGGAAAGAGGCGTGATTTTATGTACGAGTATGTATGTATGTGAATTTCAGTACTTATAAATATAATTGGTTAAACCAGAACGTAAAGGCCTAGACGATCTTTCGTAATAATAAAAACAATGAACCAAAGAACAAGGCAAAATTACACTTGAATTTGAAATGACAAAGGTTAGCCCGGGAGCCTCAATAAAACAAAGATCCGAAATAACTTAACCTTTCATCATTTTAATCAAGAGCGGACCAATTTCATCAAATTCTCAATGGAGCATTCAATTAAGATGGCTTAATCCCGTTGGCTACCTAAGGAGCCCGGGTATCATACAAATTGCGGTAGTCTGGTGTTAATCCTAAGATGCTACCAATCCGTAACACCGGTTGCGAGTCGGAAGCGGTTATCTGGGACGGTGTCATCGCTCCCCACTTTTAAGCCCCCCCCCACTAGGGAGGTGTTTTAAAAAAACTTTTAGAGCTCGAGGCTTTGAGGCTTGATAAATACGAAAACACTTGTCGTTTTGTTAGTCTGCGACGGTATAAAGATAGTAAATAGTATACGACTTTTTACTCTTGCTTGCCAATTTGGTTTCAGTTATTCAACGTTTATTGAGGGTAGTCAGTAAATCTATCTGCTGTGGTATATGAAGGTGGTTTAATTCATTTGGCTTATAAACTATGCGCTGTGTTGTTGTTGTTGTTGATTCATAAAAAAAAAAAAATTTTAACCGCCGATTCTTAAGACACGTAATTAAGCACGAGTTTTTAGTTCTTTACACACCATAAATGAAAACTTTAACGGTAGCCTTGCCAAATTTAGGGATTTAAAAAAATCCCCGTGGGAATGCCCGACAATTAAATTGTGGTTTTCATTGACGTTATATTAAAAACAATCATGTCAAACATGACTCTAAGCCCAGCGGTTGTTGTTTCAAGATTTTATCTCTATTCCGTTTGAATATTGGGATAAAAAGTACCCTATGTTTTATTCCAGATGTCCAGCTATCTACATACCAAATTTCATCCAAATCCGTCCAGCCATTTCAGCGTGAAGGAGTAACAAACATACTCACTCACTCACACAAACTTTCGCATTTATAATATTAGTAAGATATAATATTCGAGTGTGTAGCACGCAACACCGTGTCGTTTGTATATTTATTCCGTCTGATTTCCCCTGTCGTGAATGATCACTTCTGTTGAGATCCAACTGGGAAATTATATATTATTAACGGGCGAAACTTCCTTGGCATCGATCGGTCGTTAAGAGGTGCTCATTGGCGGAGAAATGTTTATTTTGTTGTACAAGTCTGAGAAATTTGTTTACATGTCAATTTAGGACAATGTTTTATCAGAGTTCAAAGCGTGTGAGGAAAAAATGAAAATAAAGTTTTGTTTATATTAGCGTCACATGTTGTGTGCAAGTATTTTGGATGGCGAACAATTTTTTGATCTGCATCCTCTTTGCTGTCGGTGGCTGATTGGCGCAAGTCCTTTGGCGCGCGCCTTCGATCGTAAAGAAGGCGGCAGTGAGGCAGACTTCAAAAAACTCTCGCGGGGACATAATATTGGTGCGGTTGTGCTCGGTTTTGCTAATTAAATATTAATTGTGATTATAGACATTGTAAATAATTTTGTGTGTAAATAGTACAAACTTTATACGTCTTAAAACTAGCTAGTGAAGTGGCGGTGCGGACTATTGCGGCTTTACGGACTTTAGCGATCGTCATACATCGCTGTCGGCTTCATTGAGGTATGTTTTTCATGAACTGTCCTCTAGACATAATGCTGCACAGAAGAGCAAATAAGCCACGGCCTTGGTAGCAGTCACTATTCGAAGGTTTATTATCATGTTGTATGTACCGGAGTATTTCAAATTTTAACATGAAACTACCGTGAGATTCACTCATATTTAATTAAACAAATCCGGCTAACTCACGTCTTAAATCGATTTTAGCCTGACAACTTTCGTGCTAATTCGTAGCCCTTCTTCTTGTAGCATCGCGACTCGGCGGCTACTGTAACACGCACACTGCGCTCTACCGTTCTACTCGCGACCATCCGACGTACCTAATTTCGTTATAACTGTCAAATGTGGGGGGTAGCACACAATACTAACAACATCTCTGTTAGGCACTTGTCTCACCGCCAGCGAGGAAACGATTGGCTATCGACTATTTTCTCGCTCAAGAAACGAACAAAAGATATAAGATCCTGTGTGAGTAAAAGAGACACATATATTAATAGTTGATCGCTGGCTGTTCACACTGTCGGCGAGAACTCGCTCTTACATCTTTTGTCGCAGCGACAAGAGCTTAAAACTCACTGAGCTATAGATTCTCGCTCAGCGATGTCAGCTTGGCGGCCGCCCCGCACGAGCGAGTCGAGTGGAGCGAGTAATCGCCCGTCGCACGCGAACACTCGCTTACAGCCGAGCGACAAAACTACACTCGCTTCTCGCTGCTCGCCCACTCGTTTCTAGTTACTCGCTCTACTCGCTTCTCGCTCATCGTCGGCGGTGGGACAAGTGCCTAAAGGTACGACAATCTTTCAACTTGATTTACACCCTTATCTTATCTTATCTTATCTTATTCTTATCGTTAGGGGTCCTTGCGGATACACTTCGACCGTAGGGATCTTTTGTGTAATTACCCTCCTTCGCACTTACTCTATTGCCTTTATCACTCGTCCATAAATTGGATGATTTGACGTAGCGGTAGTGCCTTAAGTCTCCTGGTGCGGGGTATCCGTCGCACAAAGAGTCTCATTCTTGATCTGGCGAGGGCGTCACATTCACACATAATGTGTTCCATTGTTTCGTCTTCCTCGCCACATATTCTACAGACTTCATTGTCCTGTAGTCCCATCTTTACTAGTATGTGTTTAGGTATTGAAGTGACCTGTGAATGCCCCGACGATATGTCGGAAGTTGTTTCCTACTGAGTGTCCAGAGTTTTTTAGTCCAGCTTGTGCTGACATTTTCGATGAAATCGTTTTGAATGCTTTAGACCTTCAGTGTTTTCCACATTTACACCACTTCCTATTGCAGTTTTGATACTAAACTTGACAATTACGCGTAGGTAATTCTAATCATCATCGTCATCAACAGCCAGAAGACGTTCACTGCTGAACAAAGACCTCTCCCTTAGATCGCCACGATAAACGACAACTCAATGTAGTTCTATTAATGACAATACAATAATATGGTATTATCAAGTTAATCTCATGATGGAGTCGGAAGCTTGATACTTAAAACTGTAAGACAGAATAATATAATCAAGCCATGTTTGGGCTGATTAGAAAAGTCCTCGGGTGTAATTTAACTAAGGATGCTTAGGGGCTGTTACACCGGCCATTGATTAGTGTTAACTGACGGTTAAATGTGATGCCGTCTCCGTCTATTCGAACAAAACAAATAGAGACGGCATCACATTTAACCGTCAGTTAACACTAATCAATGGAAGGTGAAACAGCCCCTTAGCATCCAACTATACTGAAATTGAAAGACGGAAAGAAGTACCTAATCTAGCCATGTTTGAGCTTTTTATTTTGGTTTCAAAGTGAATTTTGACCAAAGGAACTTTACATGGTCTGATCAAGGAGCAGTTATGCATATTATGTACCTTTAATGCGTGTTTTAAGTGTTTAAAACTATAATTATTTCTGTAATTTTTTTAAAAAATAAATATAACGAACGCTGGTCCAGCGGTGGTGTAGGGGTTATAGCACGCAGCACGGATTGCTGAGGACCTGGGTATAGCGCTGGTCTCTTTTTCTGGTTTTTCTGTGCATCCATGTCTCAGTTTGTATTTTGATATGGTTTTCACGGGATACCCGTAAAAGTAACAAATTTGGAGTTGAAATAAAAAATATAAAAAGACTCCAAATAACCAATCATAAAATAAATATAATACTATTTACATTTACGTTTAATGTTCATATCATAACACTAAAAAAATGCAAAATTTAGGACCTGTTTCACAATTATGTTTTAAGTTCCGGTTGTTTTATATGACATAATGTCCTGTGTGGTGTGCTATTGGTACGTTACTTATTCGAAAAAATAAATAGAGATGATATGCTATGATTCTCCGCTTGAGATGCCTTAGGCTAAGAAATTAGGCCACCCGGTCTTTCAATGTTCTTTATTGTACCATCAGCCAAATAAGTGGTCTACCAATTTTTCAACAAGTTCCTATCAAATGAATATGTCGCTAAAGGCGAACTTTCAAGTTGACAGACATGTCTATTGGCATTATTGTTTTATGACATGCAAACGATTATCAGCTTTAGGGTGGTAGACCACATATTTGGCTGATGGTACATCGAATAGTAAGCAATACAGAAACAGGAACATAGAACAAAATTACAACGTCAGCAATAGGCAGTTTATCGTTTTGAAGGATCTCTAACGTGAAACGCAAATCGTCTGCTAAAATTTTCTTAAACAAAGAGCTTCTGCGCTTCAACAAAAAGCATTAACGATGGGTCCTTAGCTTCGGCCGATATCGAAAGTCGATATTATTATGATAATTTAAGATCTGCCGTTTATCGATCGAGATATTCGCAAGATATTCGCATAGAAATGTATTAATCTTGGGATTATCTTATGCTTCTTTTGTTTTTCCTTGTGAGCCTGATTTCCTTTATTAGCGGCAAGCTTTCGGTTATGTTAGCAATATCTAGACAAACAGGGATGTATAGGCAAAATATAATATTAAGACTTTGGTAATTATTAATCGAATCTTCGACCAGTGTGTTGACTGTGATGACCTGTGGCTCTGAGACTTGGTTCTTGACTTTCGGTGTCTTTAAGGACGTCTTGTAGGCTTTTTTAAATCTCGATTTAAGGCTCAAACTGACAGTTCTTGTATAGATGTGACAGGGCTTAAGACCACTTAAACCTAGATTAAAAAGCCTGCAAGTAGACGTAAGAGGCTTAGAGTCACGCAGCGAGCTATGGAGCGACTTATGTTCGGAGTTTTTTCGCGCGACAGAATTCGCAATACAGAAATTCGCCGAAGGACTAAAGTCACCGAGATGGTTTAAAGAATACGCAAGTTGTCGTGGCCATGGGCGGGCCACATCGCTCGAAGAACAGATGATAACTATTGGGGGAGAAAAGGCCTAGAGTGACTACCGCGAACGGGAAGAAGAAGCGTTGGCATGCCTCCCACTAGGTGGCGTCACGACATCGTGAGAAGTGCGTAGTATAGTAGACTTGAGTGTTTGATACACATTTTAGTTTGATGCCACGCGTTCCTGGAAAAAAGAGTATTGATAGACGGACAGGCGGATAACGAAGTGATCCTATAAGGTTTCTGTTTTATCCTTTTAAGGTACGAAACCCTAAAAAAAGCGTCTCTTTATAACAATAATAAATTGCTGGAAGCTAACATTTAAAACAAAATACATACATTAAATTTCATGTGATATATGCTGAACCTAGTTTATTTGAGTCGACTAACGTTTTTCCCTTTGTAATAGAGCCGAATTTCGTTTAAACAAGGTTACGACAAGTACAGAACAACATCTAAAGAGTTCGTCAGCTAGAAAATTGAATATGGGAGTATTGGAAGGAACAAACCTAGTACAAAGTGCTTTGGGCTTTGACTGCACTATATTGAGGTGGCGTGCTCTATAAATTGAAGTATTTTTTTCTCGATAAAATTAAACAGCATGATTTGGAAGATAAGCAGGATTTTCCATACCGGATTCAGTTGGTTAAGGCTACCATATCGTATGTTGTATGTATGTAAATACTTCATTGTACATAAAACACACAAAATAATACAAAAAAAACAACAAAACAAAAAAATTACAAAGGCGAACTTATCCCTAAAGGGATCTTTTCAAGCTAACTGGAAAGAAAAACTTAAAGATAGGCGAACAGTAATTTATGCACAGTGATAAGAAAGGAAATATACATAAAAATAAAAAAAAGTACACTAAATTATTAGTGAGATTAAGGGGCTGTTTCACCATCCATTGATTAGCGTTAAACCGACGGTAAAATGTAATGCCGTCTCCGTCTATTCGAACAAAACAAATAGAGACGGCATCACACCTAACTGCCAGTTAACACTAATCAATGGATGGTGAAACAGCCCCTAACGCTATTATTACCCGACTGCCCGACGAAGGGTTATTTTAGGTGTTGCTCTGCTCACGTCTCCCGAATTACCTGTATAATACTAGTGTTTACTCGCGGCATCGTTCGCGTAAAACATTAGCCCTATCAAGAGGCTAGATTCCTAAAGATAATTATGTAATAAATATAAATCGACTTTCAAAAAATATCGGACTTTGATGTGCTTCTTCTTTGTAATTTTTTGTTCGATTGAGAATAGAAAAAATCCGTGTTCAATATTTTCTGCTAATTAAACAAATGGACTAAACTGAATAACATTTTTTCCCTTCTCATGCTCGTAACGTTCGTGTTTATGCTGGATCTAGGCGACATAAAATTGTTTTTTATGCTCTAGTGCATGAAGTAAAATCTTCGTCTAAGACCAAGGTAATCAGGTGTTAACAGCCACAAACAATAAAGTTTCTATATATTTTTTTATCAATTTTTATTTGTATAAAACTAAAAAAAAAATAAAAAAATCAAGAACACTAAATTTTAATATTTATAATTAAATTAGCTATGCATGAAAAAAATCATGTGGGCGGGGCACATTGCTCGCAGGACTGATGGCCGATGAGGTCAGAGGGCTCCTGGTCCGCGGACCAGGAGACGAGCTGTCAGTAGGCCTCCAACAAGATGGAGTGACGATCTGGTTA
>NC_133492.1:2825661-2846226 GCF_025370935.1 Choristoneura fumiferana
CTGCATCCAAAAACACGCAGATGAGAAGATTTTGGTATTTTAGCATACCATTCTCGTACGCCGTCTTCCCATTGAGATACGGTGAGGAGACCTATTTTTAAGATATACAGCCATCTCTGCAGCATCTTGCAATAAGCCGGAGAAAGAGAACTATCAGAAAGCATTGATCTTACTTTCTCCAAAAATTGAGCGAATTTGTTCTTTCTGCAATAGAATTTTGCTGAGGACTGTAGGGAATGTTGTTTGGTGTTGAATTCCTTCATTTTGTAAATATCTCAAATTCAGCATTAACATATTCTTTTCCATTATCACTCTTCAATATCTTAATCTTTGCTCCTGTTCCCGCTCTACTGTGGACTGGAAAATACGAAAACTTGTTCTTTACTTCGCTTTTGAAGGAATAAAGAATACAAAAGTCATACGAGAAAAATCATCTATGAAAAATAAAATATACTTATTGCCTTGAAATGAAGTTTCAGGCAAGGGTCCACAAATATCTGAGATGAATAAGTTCCAGAACAGAAGTTGATCGTTTATGTAACTTCTTAAAGGGTTTCCTATTCTGCTTACCTTCAATGCAGGGGATACATGTTCCTTATCGACTTCTGAGTAGTCCACGCCCACTGCGTGTCCCTTCCTCAGTTGATCCATTCCATGCGACATAAATGACCTAGTCGTTCTATGCCAGAGCTTGAAGCTAGAAACATCAGAGTGGTCTCAAAAGCAGATAATTGAGTCGTTGGGTTGACCGTACAGTCTAGAGAATACAGTCCACCACATATAGAACCATGTAAAATTACATCACCTGTACAAGAAAAAGCATCAGAATCATAAAAATTACAACCTGTCTTATCAAAAACTTACGTTAAAACCTTTATCTACTGCCTTCTTCACTGAAATAAGATTAGAATTCAAGTTCGGTACATGAACCACATCAGTAATTTCTTTATATTAGTATTTCTGACCGCAGTGCTGATAGAAATATCTCCAATGCCTTTACTGGGCAGTACATCTCCATTTGCAATGGTTACAGTCCCAATAGACGAAGTTCTCACATTATTTATCCAATCCGCTCGTGACGTCATGTGTGCTGAAGCTCCAGAATCATAAACCATTTATCACGCTCTAATCCGTCATTGACATTCAGTGCACATAGAGAATTTTTGTGATTACGGGTCTCTTCTTCTTGTCCTTTTTATGGGGACAATCTGGACGCTTATGTCCTGGCTCCATGCAGTCGTAACACACAATAGGTTTCTTCGGTTTGGATGTAGAAGGTTTGTTCTGGTTCATTCGTGTACGAAGAGCAGTATCTGGGTTATCTATAGCTGGTTTATTCAATTCATTCAATAATTTGGTCTTAATTAAATCCGCTGTAATGTCTATGTTGGAATTCTCCAAGCCATTACTAAAGGTGCATATTGAGGACTTAAACCTCCAAGAAGAATCGCAGCTATTGAAGCATCTTCCATAATTTTGCCAATGTCGGCTAAATCTTGCACAGTTGACATGACAGCATTTATGTACGTCTCTATATTGGAATCAAAATCATCAAGACAGTACCTGTAGAGTTTCCGTTCGAGGCTTATACGTCGCCCTAAACCTTTGTCCTCGTAAGCGGACGAAAGAGCATCCCAAGCTTCCTTGGCTGTTTTGCATGACCTTACATGAGTTATTGCCATACCATCTAAAGTGAGACATATTTCGATAACGCCTTCTGATCGTTACGTGATTTTATCTCAGTAGGAATTTTACTATCAGCAGAATATCCGATGATCGTCTCCCATAACTCTTCATGCATAAGGTACATACGCATTTTGAATTTCCATACGGAATAACCGTCTCTGTTAATGAGTGGTTTATGGCAGAAATCGAATTATTTGCCATATTTATACGCACAGCTGTTTGATGTCACAACAAAAATAGTATGAAAATCTTCGTGAACTATTGAAAATTTTCACAGATTTTCATAATTTATAAACGCACATACTGGAAAAAACTAGTAGATTCACTTTTTAATAAAGAATATATAGTTTTTATAAGTAATACTCAGTTAAATATAGAGTTTCGTGCTGATAACGAATGTTGTATTTGACTTTGTTTATTGAAGTGACAAACGTACATCAGATAGAATACAATGTATAGTAAAGAATAAGAAATTTAAACATTTTGATTAGCCAGTTATACAACAAATTAGTACAAAATAAAAATGAAAAATAAAATAGTAAAGCTCAGAGACGGGAACCCACGGCCCGGCCTCTATTTTACAAACGTGTCAATTTTCGCACCAGTCGAAGGTAAGTTTCATTTTTCAAAAACGTCGAGTTCGATTCCCGGACTGAGTACAAGTTGGTTTACTTACTAATGTTTCGGCGAGTGACGTTTTGGCAACCTGTTTCATTCGCAACTTTTCATTACCCAACTGTTTAATATTTCTGAAACTGTAAATATTTCAGGATTTTTATAAAACTAACCTAACCTAACCTAAAGGTTTCTACACGATGGCCCTCAAAAAAATCCTGAAATATTTACAGTTTTAGAGTTTGCGAAATGAAAAGTTGCGAAATAAAACAGGTTGCCAAACGTTACGTTGCGAAAAGGCAGTACTCGGTGCAAATTTTTTTTAATGCAGTTTTTCTTGTTACTAAAATCGATGACATGGGATCTAAGAACAGATCTTCGTATGTCTTTAGTCTTTTAGTTTCATACTTTCCCATACTGACCGATATGAATGTTAGAACCTGTATAGCGACTTAGAAGAGAAAGATCTTGAGAATAATATAAAGGCTACTCTTTCATTCCTATATTTCGTTTCATCATCATCAGCCAGAACAGCTGAACAAATGGCATCCACCGGTTGCCCGCAACTCTCACGATATCGTCAGTCAAGCTGGTGGGAGACCTCCCAAAGTTTAGTCTTCCGGTTCGTAGTCGTCACTTGAGAACTATTCTCCCCAACGGTTATCTGATCATTATGATCATGATGTTACGCATAGCTAAGACTCTGAAGTCACTAATAAGTACCTACTGGTAAATTAAGACCACGTTCCAATTTCTGGGATTTCCCATGGGGATTTACAATACCAAAATGGGATGAAGGAACAAAGCCTAGCCGAACATAATCATTAACAGATTTACTGTCATTTGGTGCACTGAATATCGTCGAAAATGGAATCTTGTCCCATGGTGAAATTGACAAATTTGATGTATGTATAAAAAAAACACTTGTATTTACGTAAACTCAGATATATGACGAATTGTAAATATATTCCACCCGATATCATTTCGACACCTCCTACGTATACTGGTACAAGTGCATAATCATAAATTTACAGGAGAGCTGTTCAAAGGTTCCAAAACCTGTAACTTTCTCATTTGATGATATAACTTTTCAAAATTTGGCATTGGTTCCAAAGAAAATATTTGCTTTCTACCTGTATTCATGGAATTTTGAAATTTCTTATAGTTTTTGAGAAAATTGCAGATACACTACTATACGCGTATTTTACATCTTGTAGTTGTGCGGTATACTGAGCTAATTACCACTTGCTCCAGTATACGGCGTAATGCGTAGATTACTGATCTAACGATATTTTTATATTGTATATGAATTTTTAGATGAAATACTTATATGGCTTGCAATGAATAATAAAACAGATGCTCTTTTACCTACATCTATTGATTTATAAACGTTTTTATCACTTGCATCATTATACGCTAACATTAGCATGCCACTTGTACCAATATACCGCTAGTAATGTTTTAAACGTGCTATACAAAATACAGAAATATACCTTTATAAAAAACCTCACTTGAAATATAAATGGTTTTATTAAGAAAAGTAATTATATTAAGTGCTTCAAATTAATGGAAGCACATTCAATGGATTCGTATTCCTGTTCAAATGTGTACTCGTATTTTATTGTGAAAGGTTCCTCATGTGATACATATATTGCATCGCACCCATTTGTATCCACATAACGGTTTAGCTTTTTGTGCCTCTTTAGGGTTCCGTACCCAAAGGGTATAAACGGAAACCCTACTACTTTATACTACTTCGCTGCCGTCCGTCTGTCACCAGGCTGTATCTCATGAACCATGATAGTTAGACAGTTGAAATTTTCACAGATTATGTATAACTGTAGTCAATATAATATATATAACAAAAATAGATCAGAATAAATATTTAAGGGGCCCCCATACATCAAATGTTTTTTTTTTGCCATTTTTTTGCTAATCCTAATGAAGTTGTATAGATGGTACGGAACCCTTCGTGCGCGAGTCTGATTGGCACTTTGCTTAAGACAAGCTTTGACATGAAATATTGAGTCAAAGTCAAAATATCTTTATTCAATTTAGATTGTAACAAGCACTTATGAATGTCTAAAAATTTACCACCGGTTCGTAAAAAACCTCTGTTGAGAAGAGTCTGGCAATAAACCTAGGTATATTTTGTAAACAGATTTACAATCATATTTTAGTGATATCTATACATCACAAGTATTTAACACAACTACATATTTAAAACAGTTCTCAATTCGCTATTTGGAGTAAGCACTCGCCAATGCGGATCGGAATTATTTCCAAATTTCCCTATCCATGATATAATCATTAATTTTAATAATACGCCTTATATATTATGTATTCTTGATAATTAGAAAATTTTGTGTCTGTTTCTGAGTCTTGGGAAACTTCTATAACTTCATACGGTTTACCCGTTTTCGCCATATACATAGCCAGGTACCATTTCTTAGGTGTGTATAAAAAATGTGTATAGGGTGTTATTAAAACCCTGTACTATACTTTAAACCACAGGGGGGCTACTAATTGCTCCAAGTAGAAGAAATACTGTGATTCGAAAAAAAAAAGTTTTGTATGGAAGTGGAGTCGCAAGAAGACTTTCTAATTTCTGTTTTCCCACTTCCCTCGTATTATCGTATTAGTAATAGTGGTTACAATATAGTACAGGATTTTTTTTATCAACCTGTAGGTATATTGAAATTTACTGTTCTCATTTTAATTAAAGCATGCATGCCTTCGCCTTCTTTTTGGGATGCTCAACTACCAAAATGCAATGTAATACTGCAATGTTATATTTCTAGCACGCGTACATGTAGGTATAGCCGAGGAAATTGAATCACGTACTGGTACTGGGGTGGAACCGTTGTACTACCAATGTTATGTTGACATCCCATACATTTGCCAAAGAAATCATAGCGAAATAGATCACGAAAAGGTTTCACATTGGATTTAGTTTCCATGACTGTCTATGAGAAATACGGCTATTGTGGTCTTGCCAAAATAAAACATGTTTCATTTTTATATATACTATCAAATTATGTGCTCGTAGAACAGTTTAAACGGTCCGCACGCAGCGACGGCTATCGCGTACACTGAGGCAACTGCCAGTTACACTCCGACTTCCCCGGCACTTGAGAACTATCTCCTCGGGTTATCTGATCATTATGTCATGATGTTGCCTCAGTATACGTTGTACTAATTAGCACCTACGGTGTTAGATGCATTCATATACGTCCCACTTTAATACCAAAATAATAGGAATATCCGTCATAATCATTTTTTGTGGTAGGTAAATAAGAAATATTAATCACAAAATTGCAAAAAAAAAAAACCACTTGTATTTACGTCACTCAGATATATACGTATATGTACCGATATCATTTGTTTTGGGCCTACATATTAAGTTAAGACTTGATTTAGACAACATTCGCTTATTGCTTATTTAATTTATAACCGAATAACAGTAAATCATTTAAAAGTATAGTCATCATACATAACATTAAAAGTTGGTGTTTTATGAATAGTACTCTAATTGTTGGATCTATGGAAGTTCAACAGTCTGTAAATTCTTAAGTAAAATGAAGTAGCTTTGACTTGAGCGACGTAATAACAAAGTTTAATTTAAATACACATTAAGCTGTAACTTGTAAGTGAGAATCAACGCTATTCATACAGACAAACGTACTAACTTATACAAGTGTATGTGTCACTGAAATAATACGGTTTTCTGTCATACATTATATTAATGACTAACTTATAACTACACATAAGTTTCACGTTATAAGTAGGATAATGGCACAGCACTCTCGTTGTGAGTGGATACCGCACACTATAGGGTAAGTAGCGAAAAAAAATCACCCCCACTTTTCGTCTATGGTTTTTTTTTGGCACTTTATCGGCGTGACTAATATGTATATTATATTCATGCCAAATTACGGCTTTCTAGCATTAACGGTCTCTGAGCTTAGCCGCGGGCAGACATACAGAGTTGACTACGGAACCCTAAAAATTAAAAGTAAAAGAGCCCTGTGCCACTAATAATATAAATGGGAAAATTTGTAAGTCTGTTTATTTTATACCTCTTCACGTCTAAACAGCTGAATGTCTAAATTGAATAAGTAAAGAAATTTTGAATTTTAATTTTTTCATCTAAATCACCAACGTTTTGAGTTTTCACTTCATTTGCATGTTTGTTTCAGCATTATCGGATTTCATTTATTCATAGTGATTGGATTTCCGTGAAATTTGGTACGAATATATAACTTGGACGACAGTGCAAGTACAGTTAGCGAAAAGTACACCCAGTAAAAAAAGCTTGAATCGAAAATGAAACCTGCAACAACAACTTTTACTACCTTTACGGGAAAGCATATCAGTCTACCGCATCTAAACTCCAAAATAGCTGACGTTAAAACAAAAAAAAGGTAAACGGGAAACAATAAAGATCGTAGACAAATGGATACGGTCATAGGTGGCAGCAATTCTTATCTTCTGTCTCTTTCCCGCGACCCACTTCGAGAACCTATTCGGTTAGATCGAGCTGGCAATGTTATTGCGCTATGCTAAAGTCGAGTTCAGTTCTTTGGCCCAATGTTTTTAAATGAACATATTTTGTGAAATAGAATTCTATTCGTCCAAAGATAAGTAGAGCTGTAGTAATAATAAAATGCAAAAGATAAATTCATAAGATTCATAAGAAAGATAAATTAATGCTGCGTTGTGTGAATAATAATCAACAAATTCACATTGTCATGTTACTTTGAAAAGCTTAACGAAAAATACAATGGAAAGTATCTGATGTTTGAATTATAACTGCTCTTGCCCGCGACTTCGTCTCCAAAAAAATGTGAATAATGCAATTTTCTGTGATAATAAGCCCTAGATGTAAAATAACGGTAAAAAGTCAATGCAATAATATAAATTCACAAGACGTGAAAATGTCTGGTATTCAAAGGTGAATAATTAAATACAATCAAATATAAATAAAAAAACCTTAAAATAAAATTTTAATTATAAAAAAGAGGTCACTAAAATACAGGTTAAGGTATACCGTAGGCGACAGGCTAGAAACCTGTCACTATTGTACAGTCAAGGGCAAAGATATCGACACGGCTAAAGTTACAAAAATATGTATACACGACTGTATGCACTTAACATTAATGCCGTGTATACATATTTTTGCAACTGGCTGTGTCAATATCTTTACACTCGACTGTACCCTTTTTGTCAAACTTAAAACCTAAAATTGCTCCTTATTTGGGAATACAGGCGTGATGTTTGTGTGTGTGTGTCACTGAAATTGTTCACACTATTTCTTATAAAATCAACTATAGGTTTATTTATTTTAATATATTCTCACAGCAAGAAAAAAAAACATATTTCACGTAATATGTAACTAACAAGTGAAAAAAAAACATTTTGACATTTTTGAACATTTTTTTTGGAGTCTACTCGTGACCACGGGCCACTGTAATGTTGCCGAAACGTCGAGGAAAATATTACTCGTGTGTGTTAGCGTGATAAGTCCTGTGCGTGGTCATGTCATCCCAGCCTATATACCTACGTCCCACTGCTGGGCACAGGCCTCCTCTCAGAACAAGAGGGCTTGGGCCATAGTTCCCACGCGGGCCCAGTGCGGATTGGGAACTTCGCACGCACCATTGAATCGCTTCGCAGGTTTGTGCAGGTTTCCTCACGATGTTTTCCTTCACCGCAAAGCTCGTGGTAAATTTCAAATGTAATTCCGCACATGAATTCCGAAAAACTCAGAGGTGCGAGCCGGGGTTCGAACCCACGACCCTCTGCTTGAGAGGCGATAGGTCAAACCACTAGGCCACCACGGCTGTGCGTGGTATTTTGACTAAAATATTTTGAGTTATAACATAAACAAATCTCAACATCTACTATTTCAAATTTGATATTCTGAATTCCAATTACTACATAAACAGTTCGCAGATCGGGTTCCTTGTCCTAGTCTAGAATACGTTCAGTTTTCTGCCATCCCAGCATCTAGCTTTATGTCTGTGAGTAACGTTGTTTTATGACTATCGCTTACATATTTTCTTGGAAAAACAGCGCAGAGTTGTTTTCGCGATCGCACCTTTTGCAATATTTATGCGTTGGCGACGACAGATTCAGTTTTAGCTTAGGAATTTAAAATTTATGCAATCATACGCCAACGGCGTCCCCTCCAGGATCTCCATCTAGACGAAGATGAACAAAACA
The DNA here is from genome assembly GCF_025370935.1 of Choristoneura fumiferana. Lineage (NCBI taxonomy): Eukaryota > Metazoa > Arthropoda > Insecta > Lepidoptera > Tortricidae > Choristoneura > Choristoneura fumiferana. The sequence continues at coordinate 2,834,188 of NC_133492.1, forward strand.
AATTCTTTGCCCATCTCAAAAAGATGACATCAGAGGAGGTAGAGACACCCATTTGATCTTTTTTACAAGCTTTTATTTAGCTTCACCTGTCCCGTTAGTCGGTCTGTCTGTCTGTAATCAAATCTTGCAAGTTAAATTCGACCAACTTTCATTAGTTGGATTGACTTGAAATGTGGTTTACTTATGTAAATTGCATGACAATATAATAATCTGGTAGTGATATCCTGGTAGTCCAGCCAGGATCGTCTCCACAGGACGGAACTCTTCAACGGTTAATGGCATCGACTTGAAATTTGGTGTGCAAATGTAGTTTGGGTGACAATACAAGTACTGTCAAGAAAAAGTACAGAGAGCAAAAAAATGTTGTATTAAAAATGAAATTTTTACCAAAAACTTATTAAAACCCCACTTTCGGTGCGCTAATAACATATTTTATCTCTTTCTAAGTCACTAAGTACTCTCTTGACTTCGTGATCGTCGGTCGAGGACTAGTAAATCTTCATGGCAACTTTTTTGAAATTTACCACGAGCTTTACGGTGAAGGAAAACATCGTGAGGAAACCTGCACAACCTGCGAAGCAATTCAATGGTGTGTGTGAAGTTCCCAAAACCGCACTGGGTCCGCGTGTTCTCTTTCTGAGAGGAGGCCTGTGCCTAGCAGTGGGATGATGATGATGATGAACTTTTTTGGCAAAATAGTGTAGGGATTTCCGCTAGCCTTCAACAGCGTAGAGCTGGAGTCCGGAGTTCACAGTTGGCAATAGAGAGCGCTGTTTACTCACACATCAGGTCCATTATGCCTTGTACGACCCACGGGAAGCGATTGGTCCGTCCTATTCTGAAACCGGGCACGGTAAGGATCGGAAAATAACATACCTATACTTGGTTTGAATAGGTATTTAACTAAATGCAAACAAAACAACGTCAATTCGTGTCTTAAATATTGAAATTCCCCCATTAAACTATGTCCAGCAGTGGACTGCTGTAGGCTGATGATGATGATGATTGCTGTAGTGTGTTGTTATATTTGAAAATTGAAAAAAATTAACAATAACTTTCAATAACTGCATTTATGGCATACCGATTCTCCATATAAATTTTTGAAACTAAAATGGAGGTTTAAAATTTTAACATCGGTGTGGAATGACGATGTATTTTTTAAAAGCTGGCTGTTATTTTAACTTTAATTTCAATTTTATTGTTTGCGGCCGAATCGGAGTGGACAGAAAATGTACGTTCAGTGCTTTAAATACCCACATTTAGGTCATATAAATATTCATTTATTTATTTGCCAGAATACGGTATGACATTTGATGTACTCGTATAACGTACCATTTATTGTCTAAAGCCGAGTTTAGACTTGCAAGAAAAATCGTGCAAGTTGCATTACATTGCGGCGCTCGATAGACCGCTTTACGACCTCGCAATAATGCAACTTAAACGATTTTTCTGGCAAGTCTAAACTCGGCTTAACGCACTGACGTTTGCGATCGCATTCTCCATCTCTTTCTACCCTCGTCTGATGCCGTACGACAGAAAGAAGTGGAGATAACGATTGTGATTTCAAGTGTGTTAGATAGGGCTAGTTTACTGTAAATCTTACTAGGCCTTTACAGTTGAATTTAAACTCCAACGTTTTACTAAAGTCTCGTAGAAATTCTTAAAAATTACGTAGCGGTCTCCATTTATGCTATAAAAAGTAAATCATGCAACAATATATATCGTCGCACAGCACAGGGGACCTACCACGCTCTCTTAATACGATTCAGTTTAGGCTTTAAACTGAACTGCATCGCTATTTCGTACCACGACGTTACTTTTGCGATTCAGTTCAAGCACGGTTCAGCGACAGCGATACAGACATTTTCATTCACTCACTTCATGCGGTTTTCGTACCATGATGCTTAACTTGAGTGGGAATTGAATCGCTTCAGTGTCAAATTTAGCGATTCAGTATAAGTTACTCATTCTGTCAATTCTTATGGAATTTTAAGTATTTTACTTGGGATATTTTTAAATTTCAAGAACTTGAAAACTTTTTTCAATAGGCTATTTTCTATTTGCATCGGTCTAGTCAGCCACCAAAGACGTCATGCACAGGCAACACGCCAAAAATCGTCTGAAAAAGACGCGTGTAGGCCTGATTGAATTGGCTGAACACAAATACCATAAAATATTAAAAAAACAATATCGGCAATATGAAACGTCTTGACTATTGTTCGTCTATTTATAACAGCACCAATAAGTTCCAAATTCAAAAGAAAATATAATCATCTAAACGGGAATGCTAAAAGCAATATACATTAACGACCGGCGTTCCCGACTCAATGAGCATATAAAATAAACCTTAAAATAATTTCCCTGAAACCCTTTCAAGTGAAGCTGGGGGCGCCATCTTTGATAATACCCGAGTTCGGAAGTCGTTCGTTTATCTCGTCACGCATCGTCGAGACAACATCCTGAAATCTGCCGTATATTGTCCCCAACCGAGTGCCCGCTATTCATTACGGTTTCCAGAACCTGACTCCTATTCGTGTCGCGGGTTCCCATATATTCGCGGTATAAAGAGCTTGTCGTGTATAAGGAAAATTGTATGTAAATATTTGAAAATGTATGGTGCGACGGAAAAGCGATTAAGATTGTTTTTGAGGGATGTGATGGAATTTTACACTGACGGAGATAACGTGGTTGACTCGGCAGTTTAGAAGAGTATTAGGGCAGATTATTGTAATTATGTTGTTGTTACCATCAAACTAACTGAATCTTTTCACGGCAAAAGTAATCCCATCAAAAATATAATATGACGTAAAAAGATGCAAGTCTCACATCGCAGTTTTTATACTGCTAAAAAGTTTTGGAATACTAATAATGTCAAACCAAGGACAGTCGGTTATTTTATTCGATACTAGGGAGTGGTCATAAAACTCTATTTCAACGGCTAGTTAATATCAAAACCGTGGAGGAACACATTTTAAAGTACCTATTCAAATAAAGAGCAAGCTAAATTAGCTCCAGATGGCCAAGCAGATTAGGTTTGATGCTTCACCATGGGCAAATCTGATTAAGCCATTTGTTTTAATAACAATTAGTTAACTAACAACATATTATAGTGACCGCATCAACACTTCTTCTTCTTATTTAAGAGTTACACTCTTGTCGGCGTACGCGCGTACCCGATGAAACGCTCTCCACTTCTTTCTACTCAAAGCTACCTCCTTAACCTCCTTATACGAAATTATGGCATTAATACTAAATATCTGTGTATATCTGTTTTTTTTTGACAATGTTTAATTTAATTTAATTAATTTATTGTTTCATTTGGCTAGTTTAGTTTTAGATTTATTTGAGTACTGTACAGTGTTATTTCATTTGATTTTGTATTGTTTTAGTTTTTTATTTGAATTGGAATTTGGCATGTAGGTAATGTAATTTATTTTTATGTAGTCTGTAATATGTCCACTGCTGGGAAAAGGCCTCCCCTTTCTTTCGCCACTCTTCCTATCATGAGCATGCACCTGCCAATCGAGCTGAAAAGCGCTCAGGTCATCCCGCAATCTCCTCTTGGGTCTGCCGCTGCTCCTTTGGCCATCCTTCGGAACCCATTCGGTAACGATTCAATGTGATTTCTTATATGAAATAAATTAATATGTGATATCTATATTTCTTTAATACACATAATGATTCGTGAAATTTTGTGGCTGTTGTGATCAAGTCAATCTATTGTTTTAACGATGTATAAGCACCGCAACTACATCAAACACAGACGTGCCGGGCACGTCGGAGGATATCCGCAGACAAATTGCCTGGGAATGATCCGGATGATAAGTTATCGACGGTTCAGGTGCGGCTAGGAATAGGAATTGCTGCTGTCGGAATGAGGTGAAAAATTTCGCCATTTGCTGGAGCGACACGGGTGCCATTTGTAAAAGCGACAGCGACCAGACACGTACGTCACTCGAATACTTCTTTGCCTGCCAAGATGACTAACGTTTGCGCGCAACGAATGATTTTTCTGATAATTGCGCAGTTGTAATGACTTAGAAAATATTTTGACGCACAAATGCCTTGAGACAGAGAATGAGAAACATTCATTTACATAATATTCGATACTAGAACAATACATTACTTTTAAGGAACAAATAAAAAAAATACATCTAATTGTATAAATTGTGCCTGGTTGCGCAATAAGGATCCTTAGACTTGGCACGACTTTGTCTAGATTTCATTACTTTTTAGAGATAAACAAGCAGCTCCATCGAGACTTGGCTAGTTTTTTACTGAATGATTTTGATGTGATATTTTTTATTAATTATTACTAGGATTATCAATATCAAGCAATGATTTGTAAGTTTAGTTGTCGAGTTCATTGTTGGCATTGAACTCATCTAAATGGTTCCAACGGAAGACCAGCGTCGGCAGCGAGGAAGACATCATGCTGAGTTGGGACCATTTTGTGACAAAATTTGTCTCGGTTCCCTTGTTTCTTTTTATCTGCTTTGTAAATGTTACGAATAAATGTTTTTCTTTTTTTCTTTCTTACGCACCTAGAATCGTCAGGAAGATTACAATGAAGTTTGGTTTAACCATTACCACGTTTTAAGGAAACTTCAGCCAAGTGCGGCCGGGCACTTCGTCACGTGCCCGTTATCCTGAGCTCAGCGCTCTCCCGCGGTGCAGGGTCAAGGTCTGCAGGCTGTCAGCATCAATCTTCACTGTCAAACTGGGGAAGGTAGACAGTTCACACACTTTCTCAACGGTTCGAACATACCCCTCGGCCATTCCGTTTTCTAAAGGAATATCTATAGGTGCAAATTAATTTAATAAAAACTAGCTTTTACTTGCAGTTTTTCTTGCATGGTAAATTAGTTCTTACAATTAAATGACAGTTCTGGGGTTTTAGTAAATTCGATTTAATTTCCATTACAACGTTTAATTTAGGTTGTATGAAGAATCCGATCCCGTCGGGTATGAAAATATAGCGTATCGTATATACCATTACGAAGATTCGTGTATATCTTCATACCAAATGTCATCGAAATTCTGTTTGAATGTTAAAGAATAACACATTCAATTGCATCGTTGTTGAATATATAACACCATTGAATTTCTCCGCAAGTGTGTTCAGGTTTTCTCACAATGTTTTCCTTCACCGTAATGCTCACAGTGAATTTATAATGTAATTTCGCGAAAAATTTCCGAAGAACGCTAGAGTTGCGAGCTCGGGCTCGAACCCACGACTCTGTTTGAAAGGTCTAACCTCTAGGCTGCCACTGTATGTAACATTATTGGCAGTAAACAAACTCTACTCACAAATATACTTGTCTATGAATGGATGTGTTCGATTTGACCAAACATATAGATATAACTGGTATCGTTCTGCCAACGTCAGGGTTTGCGAGGGACCTTATTGATATAGGGGGGCGGGGGGGTAAAGTTTGCAAAGGATCTGATGGACGTCTGCCTACCATACTGACTCCATAGACATTGTTTGAGGTTGTTTGAGGAATAAATTGTGGCTGAAATTACGGTAAAGGGAACCTGTAAAGTGTATCAAACGCCTACGGTACCGGAGATCCAGTGTGTCTGTCTGTCTGTGGCACCGTAGTAGCTCTTAAACGGGTGGACCGATTTGAACGTGGTTTTTTTAAATTGAAAGTAGGTTTACTAGCGATGGTTCTTAGACATGCTTTATCAAAATCGGTTCAGCCGTTTTTGAGATATTGAACCTTGAAGTGACAAAGTCGGGGGCTTACAACTTTTTGTTGGTTAGGTTATAGGAAAACGAATAGCATGAAATAATAGATAGTATAAAAGACATAATATTACATTAGCTAGAACAGTTTTGCTTACAAGTAGGGCTCTGCATACACTGGATTTATTAAATCACTCGGAAAAAGCGAGAAATATCTTCAAGACACGATTCCCGTTTACTTACATACCTATAAATGTGTACGGAACCCTCGGTGCGCGAGTCCGACTCGCACTTGCCCGGTTTTTTAGATATAGCTTAGTTTTTAATATAAATTTTAATTTAGTTTGTAATATTTACTTAGTATTATTTCTGCTTTTTGTTTTATTTTTATCTTAATAAATAACATTCGTACTCCAAACAAATTAACACCTTCTTATACAACATCGAAACACATGAACATAAATATTCTAGGATTAAAATACCTGTACATCATCATTGGATACTGACTGAATCGCTTCATAATGCGGCATTATGCAAATTTATTAAAATAGATGCGACATAAAGTTGTTTATCAGCAAGCCTTGTTCCACCGTGGAGCAGATTAAACCTTGGCAAGACGCTTTAAGATTACTTTTAACATTGCTTTACATCGTACGCGTTGGTGTGGTTGGAATAAATGGTTATGAAAATATCAGCAGTCAATTTGATTCAGTTTATTTATTGTGACTTAATTGCTTCAAAGTTTTAAGTAAAAAAGGCTCGTGAAGAATAATTAACATAAAGTTTTATTAAAAAAATACTTTAGCCCACGCCTTCTCTTTTCAGTTAAAATTTTAGAAATTGTCTCCTTACCACACCTTTAACATCATCATCATCAGCCGGAAGACGTCCACTGCTGAACAAAGGCCTCGTCCTAGAACGCCACAGTGAACGACAACTCGCCACTTGCATTCACCGGTTGCCCGCAACTCGCACGATGTCGTCAGTCCACCTAGAGGGAGGCCAACGCTTCGTCTTCCGGTTCGTAGTCGCCACTCGAGGACGTTATCTCCTTGCGGCTCCAGTTAGAAGTTCTAGCTATGGATGGAGTATTAGCTCCTGTAGTTTAGGATATTATACTTTGTTAGTTTGACGATCGGATGGCCAAGTGGTTATAGAGAACCTGACTACGAAGCTTAAGGTCCCGGGTTCGAATCCCGGCCGGGGCAGATATTTGTATGAATAATACGAATGTTTGTTCTCGGGTCTTGGATGTTTAATATGTATTTAAGTATGTATTTATCTATATAAGTATGTTTATCCGTTGCCTAGTGTCCATAGTACAAGCTTTGCTTCGTTTGGGACTAGGTCAATTGGTGTCAAGTGTCCCATGATATTTATTTATTTATTTATTTAGTCACGAGAGGTCTATACTACTATGATTACGTTACAGTAATTTAAATAGACAAATTATAAATCTTCAAAAGTTAGAAATAACAAAACATCATCCAAAATAGCCTTTCACTGGCGCAGTCGGTAGAACAGCGACAAAACCTCTCGACCCAAGAGAGGGCTTAAAAATAATCAAGATATTAAAATAAACACAACACAATGAGTTTCAGCTGAAGCGAGAAATCGTCCCTTCCCAGGTAACATGTATCGACAGGACCCTCCCCCTTTCACCCCCTTTCACTTAGGGTTGGCAGCGTTGACAGAAATAAGGCCGGCCTCACACAGCCGGAATAGCTTTCTGAATTCATAATATGAATTCAGAAAGCACGGAAATGCAATTCACCACACAGATTCTGATTTCCAGATTATGATTTTTTAGATTGATCTGTCAGAATGACACTGACGAGCGTTATGAATTCCGATTTTTAATTTTTAAGATTATAAATTCACAACGCACGGCTTTCCATATATTTCTAAATGACCGGGCATACTGAAATCAGATTATGAATTGTCTCAGTTGTTAGTAAAATTTTTACAGTAAAGACGTGTTGCGACTTGTGGATCCATCGTAGAAATATGTACTGATTAATCTGATTTATTAAGACACGTGTGAGGCAATGTGCCGGAATTCGTATTATGAATGCATTATTATGAATTCAGAGAGCTTTTCCGGCTGTGTGAGGCTTGTCTCATAAAGGAGAATGAACGGATTATTCGACGCTCATGCCATTATTGTTTCTTCCTAGTCGCGATTCTGCACAATATGGATTCCACACATTTGCTTTTGATCACATTCTTTATTCTTCGCAGGTAGTAGTTTGATGTACCTCGACGAAAATCAGTTAAAAAGCTATCAATTTATTTCCCATGTAGGTACATTGTACAGTCAGCGTCAGAGATATGTGGCCCCCCCTACATAGATTGGTTGTATGCAGGGGGGGGTCACATATCTCTGACGCTGACTGTACAATGTACCTACATGGGAAATAAATTGATAGCTTTTTAACTGATTTTCGTCGAGGTACATCAAACTACTACCTGCGAAGAATAAAGAATGTGATCAAAAGCAAATGTGTGGAATCCATATTGTGCAGAATCGCGACTAGGAAGAAACCGGATTGTATAAAACTAATGACTGCGAAGAATAAGGAATGTGATCAAAAGCAAATGTGTGGAATCCATATTGTGCAGAATCGCGACTAGGAACAAACAATAATGGCATGAGCGTCGAATAATCCGAATGAACAAGTAGATCAATGTTGGCTTTTAAAAGGAAGTATTAAACGTGAGTAAGGGATCACTATTTTTGTAATGAAGTGTAATTTAAAGCTACCATACTTTGACCGCCCGCATATTAATAATCGAGACATGCGTGACCTATTGAAACAATTGATTGACCCCCGAATTACCGATGATTTACGTGTCGAGGTGTTATCCATGTGGGGATTCACAGTCGGCTCATCTTCAGAAAGAACTACAGATTGGTTCAACACAAGTTAAGCATATCTTGGCTATTAATTAAGAAATGAGTGACCCGTGTATCTATTTTTATAATTATGTACTATTAAATAAATAAATAAATTCAAAGTTTAAGTTATGGTTCTGATTAAATATTAAGAAGTGTAAAGATCAATTATCAAGTTTCACAGTAAGTACGGTTTAAGACTGAAGTGGGTGAAATATTTTCGGCTTGCTGGCTTAGGTTCAGTTTATAAGTTCGTTCAGTTCAGTGACCGGCAGCCCTTCCACAGCCACTGGGCGGAACTCTTCTAAGATTTGCAGCCTCCTTTGCCTAACTTAGGCTCAGTTTGTTTTCAACTGCTCAAGTTTTAGGCTTTGTTGAAATAAGGATTTGAAATTAAGTGGGCCTGTGTGATTTTACACGTTTCAGTCAATTTGAGTACTGTTTTAAACTTTCACGATTTTCACTTATAACTAGGGCCGCGATTTCGTCTGTGACGAATTCCGTTATCGCGAGCTCGGGGGAACGTAGATATGGTAAAGTTTCGTTACGGGTGAGCAAACCAATTGTTTATACACCCGCATTTGTAATATTAATCCTCTCTATCTTTTTAGCCTATAATATTATTTATGTATATTATGTCCCACTGCAAGGCACAGGCCTCCTTTCAGAATGAAAGGGCTTTTGCTGTAGTTCATTTTGCCTAACTTAGTCAAGGCAAGCTGCAAATCTTAGAAGAGTTCCACTCAAGGGCTGAGGAAGGATTGCCAATTAAATGGATAATATTAATAAAAATTGTGAAATTTAACATATAAACAACAAATTACACAAAGGTGGTACCAACATATAATTCAGTAACTCTATAATTAGAAGCTTTAAAATAATATGTTATTAAACTGGATATAGGTAAACAATGTAGGGGATTAAAACGACGAGGTGAAGAGGGTCCCTTATCGCACCTGACATTGCGTTATTGGGGTAATGAAATTAATTTACACACAATACTAAAACAAGCTGAATCCATAATAAAACAGAGGCCTTATTGTCAGCCGCACTTTGAGTCACAATCGCTATTTCTTTCTGTCCCACGGTACTACTGGGTGAGGGTAAAAAGCGATCGAGCGATTACGAGTTACACTTATGGTCTCTGTAAATCAAAATCAAAAGTTCATTTTCCGAATGAATAAATTTATTCATGTACTCACCTGTGATTCCCCTCGTGTTGCGGGTGTCCATGGGCGACGGTGATCGCTCTCCATCAGGTGACCCGTCTGCTCGTTTGCCCCTCGTTTTATAAAAAAAAAAGTATTTTTTTTAGTTTACTTTTCCGAAAGATCTCATTGCCAAGAAAAATGCGCCGCAAAAAACTTGGCAGAGAAATTTATTTTAAAAAATAAATTATTTTTATATATTTAGTTATAGATTCTTAGTATGATATCGCATCAAGTCATGTGTATCGTATGAATATATTCAAATTCACATAGTTTATTCTGTAAATAGGCAGCAACGACCACTTTTACACGAGAACTAAAACAATAACTTAGACAAAGTTATTTCAAATCACTTCAAAGTTCAATACCTCAAAAACAGCTGAACCGATTTTGATGAAACCATAGCTAGAAAGTCTGCTTTCAAATAAGAAAAATCGGTTCACCCGTTTAAGAGCTACGGAGCCACAGACAGACACACATAGCGGTCAAACTTATAGCACCCCTCTTTTTGCGCCGGGAGTTAAAAACTGTTCAGATTACTGAGAACTAGTCATACACCCGCTTGCCAACTTTGAAAAGTTCGAGGTAAATACGATATTTCCATATTCCTTTTCGTCGCTTAAAAATACACAAAGCGTACAAATGTACATAACATATCTTACGTATCATGTTACTATGCTCATGTTTCCTGTAACCGAGTAGACAAGTAGATATTCGACTATTTTTCTCGTACTCGAGATATTTTCTTTTTCGTGTTGTTGGTGGATAGGGGTATTTTCTCGAATAGATGGTCCTTCGAGATGATAAAGATTTGGGCTGTCATTTCGTGTAACGCTCGCATATTGGGTTTCAAGACATGCTTTTCTTTTGGGTTTCAGAATTTGTACGCAGTATACTACGAAAGCCTCGGAATTTAAGTATAAATAAATAATACAATACAATACAATGACCTGCAATTTTGAACATGAAACTACCGTGAGACTCACTCATATTAAATATATTGTAACGGATAACTCACGTCTTAAATCGAGTTTAGCCCGACATGTTTCGGGCTAATCCGTAGCTACGACGTAGATCTCTTCCAGGCAACCTTTTTTTACAGAATGTAAAAACTAGATTACAGGTGGTGCAAATAAAGAAATAAATATGTCAGCTGTGGAACCTTTTAGTAATCAATTTTACTATGATAACCTTGACAAAAGTATGAGATGTCAACATGACATTAGTAGCACAAGGGTTACACCCTGGGTCATGATTAAATTCATTTTGCAGGTGGTAGGACCTTGCACAAGGTCCGCCCGGATTGCTACCACCATCTTGCTCGCTAATCCTGCCGTGAAGCAGCAGTGCTTTCACTGTTATGTCTCGGCGTGGAGAGTAAGACAGCCGGTGTAATTACTGGCACTTGAGGTATCCCATCTTAGGCCTCTAGGTTGGCAACGCATCTGCAATACCCCTGGTGTTGCAGTTGTTTATGGGTGGTGGTGATCTCTTACCATCAGGAGACCCACTTGCTCGTTACAAAAAAAAATCGTTTGTACGGCTTAGAATATTATTGTCAGTTCCCGTTCTATTGACAGTACTATTATAGAACTCTATAGAGTATTGTCAATGGAACTTTAGTGGGAACACCTCACTGACAAGTCAATATTATAATCAGCCTCAAGCAGCGTTGCCGACAATAATGTGCGAGGATGTATTGCCAGGGATGTGTTTTTCATTAACCAATAGAGACGCTTCATTTACACATCCTCGCACAGCTCTAGTGGAAACAGCTGAGCGGAGCGAGGCGAGTTACTAATAATAATAATAATAATAATTTATTTCCCTTAAGAATGACACACGTATACACAAAAAGAGATGTCTGGCGGACCCCAAACTAGGCTTAGCCCGTATCTTGAGGTCCTGGAGTGCATTCGAGATTCAATCTTATACATAGTGAATTTGCATTATTATCTAGATACATTAAAATCAAAATTAATTTATTACATTATATTATAAATTATAAGAAAAGACAAATAGAACAATGAAAAAAATTAGTATGTATGTGTGTGTGTGTGTGTGTGTGTGTGTGTGTTAATGAGGCGTTTCTATTGTTTAATCAAAAACATATTCCTCGAAACACACAAATATTGGTTATACCAATTGAGTCCCTACTATGTATGAGTGTCGAAATTTTAGTGGTTCCTGTGTGTTTCCTGGGTAAATGATAGTAAATCATTAACTTTAAGGGTTCCGTACCC
>NC_133492.1:2846326-2850897 GCF_025370935.1 Choristoneura fumiferana
ACACGCCCGAAATAGGGATCCGTAGCCATTACGAAAAAAATAATTAATGTTTTTCTAAGGATTTGTATTTTATACGGAATCTTTCAAGTTTAGGTATATTTTATAAGTACCTTAGGCTGCTATTTACTCCTAAACTACTAATAATTCTCAAGCAAACTTAACCGTTATAGTTTTCCTTGAAAGATTGATATACTACCATCCTGAATTTTTCCACCCACCGGTTTAGATTTTAGAGGGGGGGAGGTTTTAATTAAAATTTGCACTTTAAAGTTGAATATTTCGCAAACAAATCACTGAATCGAAAAATCGTCTTAGCAAACCCCTAATGGTTTTTACCCCCACTTTACGTCTATGGGGGTTCCCAAAAAAAATATTATTTTTATTTTTTTATTGTACCATTTTGTCGGCATAGTTTACATATATATCCGTGCAAAATTACAGCTTTCTAGCATTGATAGTCCCTGAGAAAAGCCGTTTCTCAATAAAAAGACTCGTTAAGATTGTTTACCCTATTTCTAATGCTAAATAAACGAAGTATAGGTTTGTCTATATTATAGGTATGTAGATATAGGTGGGTCATTATAGGTCAGTGTTTGTTTTTCAACCTTTTTCATGACACTACCCCTTTAGTATGAATAAGTATTTCGCGACCCCCTACCCGTTTTTTTATGTATTTTATTTTGTGACGCATTTACTTAATTAATTATTTTTAACTTCTTTTACTGTAGTGTTCCCAGCATCTAATAGGGGCTCCGAGACCCCCCTAAAGAGGCTTCGCGACCCCCGGGGGTCGCGACTCACAGGTTGAAAAACACTGTATAGGTAAACAAACAGTCGGTAGCCTAGCCTAACCTATGGCCTCTCAAGCAGGGGTTGTGGGTTCTCTCTTCCTCGCAGCTTTGTATGAGTTGTAAATTTACACTTGAAATTTACAATGAGGCTTATAGTGATTGAAAACATCTTGAAGAAACCTGCACACCTGCGATAAATCCGCAACGGGCCCGCGTGGGAACTGCGGCTCTAGCCCTCTCACTTTGAAAGGAGGCCTGTATAGGTCGAGTTGATATTATATGAATCGAAGATAATGATGATGCTACACGTGTATCGAGCAGTAGAATAGTATAACCTCACAGTAGAATTCCTGCATTAATACGGTATTTGACTATTCTTTATTTACCTACTTTATAAATTAAAACTTGACAATGCATGTAATCGGACAGAAAATATTTTTTTCACACCTCTCCTTCAGAAAGTAACTTTTCCCCTGGCGAGAGGAGCAAAGTGCAACTTTTCTATTCAAGGCTTTTCTTTGTATTTTATTGCAAATGCCATTTTTTGAAGTTGATAATTGTAAAACCACGCCATTTTCTATGCTGGTTGTTCTTTAATAATATTTAGAATTTGTTTTTTTTCAAGTTTCTAATGCTCGGTGTGAAAAGTGTATGAGCCACTCGGAGCAAAATTATTTTCATCTTGGGCGCTAACACTTGAATCCCTCATTACGCTTAGGATTCTACTTTAGAATCCCTCGCTACGCTCAGGATTCTATTGTAGAATCCTTCGCTACATTCTGGATTCAATTTACGCCCTCGCCGTAAATACACCATTTTGCTCCCTTGTGACACAAATAACTATTTAAGATATCTTTAAATATGAGAGAGTTATGAAGGTTTGAATTTAAGATTAGACAGAGAAAGAATTACTCGCATGGGACGTCACGTCACACGCAAGTAGCGCCTGCATAGAGAAAAGCCAGAGTTGCTGCATAGAGAAAAGCGTTTTAGAAAGAGACAGATATATAGATTTTACAAACAATCGCTATTCATCCAATTTTAACGAATATTTTTTTCTCTTCGCTAAACATTGTCTGTGTATCGTGTACCTATATTTTTATAATAATACTAGCTGTTGCCCGCGGCTTCGTCGCGTTAAATTTGGGGTTACAGATTATTTACTTTCTATATCTTTATTTCGTATCATAATAGATTTTTCGGAGGATTATATTTGCAAATTTTTGAATTTAAAAATCACCTAGATGATCATAATTCGTCAAACTTTAAACCCCTGTTCACATCTTTAGGTCAGGGTGTAATTTTAGAAAACCCACGTGCTTCTTTTGCCCGTGACTTCGTACTCGCGGCATAGGATTTTCCCACAGGATAAAGTGAATTCAAGAGAAAACAATGCCGCGATTGATTGAAACAGGCTTTTTATTTGGGTATCGATTTTTAAAAAGCTTTTACTAAATTTTTTTTTTAATCCGCTCAGTTTTCCAGAGATTCCCTAAACAACCAAGAAGCAGACAAGTTAATATTTCCTTTTCCCATGGGAATTTCCAAAAATCCTTACTTAGTGCACTCCTGATACTTTATCTACATGTGTGCAAATTCAGTCTGTCAGCCTGTGCCTGTCACAGATTATACTGTTTTACAGTATGGATAAATTTTGTTACGTAATGAGTTGATGGTTTGGCGTAGGTACTTAATGTGTCCTCCTAACCGTTAAGGAGTTATACCTTCCATCATCAGCTCACCTGAATAACCAGAAGAATACAACTAAAGTCTACCTATACGGTGCATAATGATGTTTAAAGAAACTTCCTCTACTCCTAACGTTAGGAGTTTAACCTTCCATCATCAGCTCATCAACATGAGATGATGTCTGTCAGACGCAAATACTTAAATAACTCGAGATAATTATATAAAAACCGTAATGCTGCCTACAAATTTGAGGGTTGCCCTCGATTTCCTGAAATTCCGTCATCAGATTCTGATTTGGTGACAATGGGACTATCTCAGGAGTAGATATTATTTCGAATAAAAAAATTATTTAAAAAATCGGTCCACAATTGAGCGAGAAATCGGGGGAAAAACATAAATAAATATATATATACGGGATGCATAACCTCCTCATTTTTTGAAGTCGGTTAAAGAGCTTTTGCAGCCGTACGTGCAGTATAAATTTTGAATTTTGAAATTTTAGCTTTCTACAACCGTAAAACGCAAAATCCTGTTTTCCCGTTCCCATAAGAATTTCGGGAAATGCTTGTTAATGCTCCCTACACTCCCCAAGGAACACACTTGCCAAGTTTCAGCTATCTACGACCAGTAAAAAGAAAAATCCCGTTTTTCCTGTTCTCGTGTGAATTTTTGGACAGTCCTCTCTCAGTGCTCCTCTACATTGCCAAATTTCAGCTTTCTACCAGTAAAACGAAAAGTCCCATTTTTCCCTTTCCGTGAGAATTTCGGCAAATTATCTCTTATGGTTCCACAATAATACTAATGCTGTTTAATGTAAAATTGCAATAATATAACGATAAATCCTGTTTTTTCCGTTAACGTCAGAATTTCGGGAATCCTTTTGTATGTGCTCCCTACACTCCTCCCCAAGGAACCTAAAATGCCAAATTTGAGTTTTTCTACGATCAGTAACGAAAAATTTCGTATTTTCCCGTTCCCGTTGGAATTTTGGAAAGTCCTCTCTTAACGCTCTTCTACAATCCCAAGCAACCTACATGCCGAATTTCAGCTTTCAGGACCATTAAAATGAAAGATCCTGTTTTTTCCTTTCCCGTGGGAATTTTGGAAATTATTTCTTAATGGTTTTCTTCACTTCTCAAGCAAACTTACATGCCAAATTGCAGACTTCTGCGACCAGTAAAACGAAAAATCCAATTTTCCCGTTCCCGTCAGAACTTCGGGAAATCTTTTGTAGTCTTCCCTATACTCCTCAAGGACCTATATGCAAAATAAAGTTTTCTAGGACCAGTAAAATGAAAATCGATCCCGTTAAACTGAATATAAGTCCCGTTTTTTCCTTATCCCGTGGATTTTCTCAAATTCCTTAAAACTGTTTTTTACTTTACCATTAATTCACCTACTTCTATGCCAAATTTGAAGAGTCTAGTAATTATAGTTCATAGAATTCAGTTAAATGAATAATATATATATAAATCCCGTTTTTTCCTTATCCCTTGGGAATTTCCAAAATCCTGAAATCGATGTTTTAATTTATGTAATACCTACTTGTGAATCAAATTTGAAGTCTAGTTATTACAGTTACTGAGATGGGTTACTCGGAATCTAATATATAAATCCCGTCTTTCCCCGTTACCGTTAGAATTTCCAAATCCTTCCTTAGTGGATGCCAACATTGTATAAGGTATCTATGTGCAAAATTTCATCTCTAGGTCCAGGGGTTTGGGCTATGCGTTGAAATATCAACGATTGATTTCGATTGACTTTGTCACACATTACCCCTTCAGGGGTGAATTCTCAAAAACCTGAACACGTGTTTACTTATTTGTTTTAGAATACTCATGAAGTTCGAATAAAATAGTCTTACTAATCTTGTTTCCCCATACTAACTTTGGACCCCCATTTCACCCCTTAGAGGGTGAATTTTGAAAAATCCTTTCTTAGTGCACCCCTAGACCTTAAAAGAACCTACGTGCTAATTTGAAATCCCTAGAACCAGCGGTTTGGGCTGTGCGTTGATACATCAGTCAATCACTTTTGCCTTTTATATATATAGATATAAAAATACAAGTCCTGATTCATTCATCACTGAAT
>NC_133492.1:2858839-2876224 GCF_025370935.1 Choristoneura fumiferana
TACGATTGACAAGGATATTTTTGTCATTAAATTTAAATTAGTTGAGGTATTTTTATCGTGTAAGTATATCTTGGTATTATAAAATTATATATTTCGGTTCCCAGATCTATCAGACTAAAGTCCCAAATCATCATAAAGATATAATAATTATAGCTTATAATATATTTTTTTCATCACCCCAGCCTATATACGTCCACTGCTGGGCACAGGCCTCCTCTCAGAACAAGAGGCTTGGGCATAGTTACCACGCGGGCCCGCCGTGGTGGCCTAGTGGTTTGACTATCGCCTCTCAAACAGAGGGTCGTGGGTTCAAACCCGGCTCGCACCTCTGAGTTTTTCGAAATTCATGTGCGGAATTACATTTGAAATTTACCACGAGCTTTGCGGTGAAGGAAAACATCGTGAGGAACCTGCAAAAACCTGCGAAGCAATTCAATGGTGCGTGTGAAGTTCCCAATATATTTTTTATTAATTATAAAATAATGAATTATATTTTTTTATCAAAATCGTTTAACGTTTAGACAGTTTGGCCCGTTGCCACCATTTGTATGACAGCACTTCTTTATGCTTTGACTACACAGTACTCTCAATTGGGGTCATATTTAGTAACATTAAAGTGCTTGTATTGTACACGTCATCTATAATATAAACAAAAGCGAACTTGTCTAGACATTGAACAGCAGCATTTTGAACTTTAATAACCTTACAACTTATTACAAAGCCCTATTTCTAGGATTCCGTACTTCAAGAATACCAACAGAGCTCTACTACGAGTCCGCATTCCATCCATCTGGATTCACGGGGCTGTATTTTTCGAACCACATTTAATAGATAATTTTTACAGAATGTGTACCGTAAACTGCTTCAACTTTGCCTCTGGCCCCAACATTGCCGAGTTGATTTAGAGTCGATAACTTAGCACTCTTATAGGGTTTAAACTTTTATCTACACGGGAATTATTATTACGGGGGACAAAAGTTTAAAAAGCTAAAGGGTGCTAAGTTATCGACTATTCGAATCAGGCAATGTTGGAGCCAGAGGGCAAAGTTGAAGCAGTTTACGGTACTACATACATTTTAACCGGAATCCGAACCGGACCGGGACGGGTCATCCGAATTTTAACCGGGATTGCGGTTAGTCGGTACCGCCGAGTTGGAAAACAGTTTTAAATACTCGTGCTGCGTCATCGGTTGGTGTGAACGTGCCTTTACGGAGCGATGTTGTTAGTGTTGTGTGCTACCCTACATTAGACATTGACAATAAAAATGACGATAAAAATGCGGGTAGTTGTGTGCCGGTGTTAGCTTCGTCGGGCAGTCGCGCGAGCAGAGTGGTGGCGCGTAGTGTGCGTGTTGCGGCAGCCGCTGAGACGCGTTCGCGTGCTCCTGTGAAGAAGGGCTACGAAATAGCCCGAAACATGTCGAGCTAAGCTCGGTTTAAGACGTGAGTTATCCTTTACAATATCATTTAATATGAGTGAGTCTCATGGTAGGTTCATGTTCAAAATTACATACATTTTTGTGAAAATATAGCCAGTTAAACTAGTGACGTTACGCCGTAGTATCATTTTAGCACGTCGTGACGGCGAAGAAGAAAATGGTGTTATGTAATATTGTTTAATAAAATAGTACGGAACTCTGCGTGAAACCGAATCACACTTGGCTTCTTAAATGTCGAAATCCTTCCAATCAATTGTCAAGGTTTTTGCAGTTCAGCAAGAAATGAGCGAAACGATTTAGTTCGACTTTTTAGTACTTTTGTCGTACAAGCGTTATTGTACTGGAAAATGCGAGGTCATGTCATGGCTTCAACTCGCATTTAGGGGCTGCTTCACCATCCATTGATTAGCGTTAACCGACGATTACGTCTCCGTCTATTCGAACAAAACAAATAGAGACGGCATCACACCTAATTGCCAGTTAACACTAATCAATGGATGGTGAAACAGCCCCTTAGACTTGATAAAGTAAAAACCAGCTAGTAGTGTGCGTCACGCGCAGTGTAAGGTCCGTAAAAGCGTCAAATATTCAATTTTAAGGTTTGATCGATTATTACTCGTTAAATTGTAAAGTCATCTAGACTGTGATCGTTTTCATTTAAAAATCAAATATACAAGGTCTTGATAATAGTTATTTGTGATACGAGGTTGGTAAGTAAGGTTTTACAAATGAGTTGACGAATGATAAACCCGAGCCGCAAGGCGAGGGTTTTCATCGTCACGAGTTTGTCAAACTTGCCAACCGTGTATCATACGAAGTTTTTCAATACATTTTTGAGAAAATAGGCAATTAATAACACAAAATTGAAAAACAACAAACAAAAAACGCAAAGTTTTACAAAAATGGCGCGTCCGTAATGCGCATGCGTAAGTTTTTTTTTAATGAGGTTAACTTAAATTTTCAGGCAAAGGTTCGACGCCACTGCGATTTTTTTCGAAGAAATAAAAGGTGGAAATCATTAAAATCTGAGGTACTAAATTACAGTTTATAATAATTACAATCAATTCTGCAAATTCATTACCTATTTAGTTTTGTATATTTATACATGTTTCTACGTATGTCGATATTTTTTATTTTGTAATTTAAAACTCATCGCACTAGTGCGATAAAATGAACTTACGAGTCATGTGTACATCCTTTGAAAAGACACAAACTATAAACCTCAGACACCTGACAGCCTCTTTATTTTAAGTTAGTTTATTGTATTTATTCTCACATGTCATACTGTAAAAAAAATCGTATTTTTGTTAAGTCATTTATTCTTGTAAATTCCTAACTCTATACTTGTAATTTGTATTTGTCAGTTGCACCTCACCGTTTTCAAAAGAAAATCAAACTGGCAGGAAATCGGCCAGTTTTAAATTAACTAAATAGTATGCAACCACCCTGCTAAATTTCATTGGCGTTTGGGTGAAACAAGAATAAAAAACAAAGATTGTACTTAAAATACTTGAAATAAAGAATACTTCTCTGCCATTGATTTTAATAAAATAATCCAGTTGACCGCATATTTTTCTTGTTTCCTACTCGGTCAGAAATCTCCTCAAATGGACCATAAAACAGCTCAAACCCAAAATACTTGAGACCTATTTAAGGTCAGCGTAATAGGGGTTCGAATGGGAGATAAATGGGGTGCCCTTCCGACTGACGGGATCCCATCAAAAAGGTATCCATTAATTTAAGCATTAGTTTGACCTGAAGTGTTAATCAACGGAGGGTACGTAGACGATTTGCTTAAAAGTACGGGGAAAATTAAAGGCTGACCAGAATTATAAAAAACCTCGCCATATTGCGGAAAACCAGTAGAAATAATTTCATGCATTGGTAACACTAAAGGTCATCTGTCTATTGCTGTCAAAGTTTAACGTTGTTTGCGCGTGGTATTTAAAGTGTTGTTTTGTGTAAGTAAGTGTATAGTAGTTCTATGTTTGTTCCTATGTTTGTTTTTTATGGCGTTAAATAAATGTATTTTCTTTCTTTCTTTCTTTCTTTTAGTAAGTGTAAAGAATGTTGCAATATAAAACTTAGAAGTGCTACCCTCGCGTCAGGTTTTTTATAATATTCCTGGCAATCTTTAATGATCGGTCACGTCCAAGAATCATGTCGTTTAGAATTTGTAAAGAGTTATAGTTCGTTATATTGTTTATTATTAAGGGCCTTCTGTATCGCCTTAGGTTTGACTCCTGTAATGATACTGTAATGATCATAATGTAAATAAAAATAAAAATAAAATAAATATTAATCTTTTGAATTAATTCTATGTAGTAGATTCAGCTACTAGATATTTTTATTTACGAAAGTAAACAACTAGCTTTTACCGTGGTTTGGCTTGCATGAACCATTAGTTCTCGCAGGTAAAATAAATTATGGAATAGGTATTACTAAATTTCCATGGCTATTTGCAAACATTATATCCATACTAATATATAATTGCGAAAGTGTGTGCGTTTGTATGTTTGTCCGTCTTTCACGTCGAAACGGAGCTACAGATCGACGTGATTTTTGGCATAGAGATAGTTTATAGTTTATTAGAGATAGTTACTTTTTATCCCGGAAAAATGCACAGTTCCCGAGGGAACAGCGCGCGATAACCGAATCCCACGTGGGCGAAGCCGCGGACAAAAGCTAGATATAAGAGGTGGAATTGTAAAATTTCACGTCTCCAGAATTTACGGTTGAGATTTTGATGTTTTGCAAGCTTAGATGTATCCCGATTCCGTGGAAATACGTGGGATCCGACTAGTTTCGATCTTTTACGAAGACATTTTCAAGGGCGAGCAAAATAGGAGTGTTATTAGTTTGACGTCAACGTTTGTCGGCCTATGGCATCGTTCAAATGGGTGGACTAATTTCAATGCGGTTTTTACGTAATTTTACGGGCGTAGGTTTTTACGTCTTTGTCTTGGTTCTTAGCTATGTTTAATAAAAATAAGTTTAGCTGTTTTTGAGAGGCTTTGAGATGACAATTTTGGGGATTTTTCAACTTTTCTAAATTGGTTGTATGTAGAAACGAAGGAGACCATGTATTTGCATGAAAATGTAAAAATGTGCAAAAATTAAGGCTGCGTTCCACCAAAATTGTGCAAGGATGTCTTGCAATGAAAGTGTTATTCAGGATGAACCAATAGAAAAGCTTCATTTACCCATCCATGCACAGCACATTTCTGGTGGAAACAGCTGAGCGGAGCGAGGCGAGGTAAACGAAGCGTTTCTATTGTTCATGATCACATTCCTTACAACACATCCTCGCGCATCTATGGTGGAACGGAGCTTAAAATATGGAAAAAGTTGGAGGTAAGTAACAAGGTTGTAGCTATCTACGAGTAGTAGTTGATATTAGAAGGGTCCACGGAAAGAACGTGTCTAGTCACTTAAGTAACTTTACAATGCACGTGCTCGGAAAGTGCCTCTTGACGTGGGTCAACATATCCATAGAAATTAGTGATTCCTGCACGCATCCACAAGTGTGCAGTAAAGTTGTATGGATTTTACTTACCGCACTTGTGCGGTAAAGTAACTTTTTAAATTGCCAAATGATGTCCAAAGTATTGTTAAAAAAATAAGTCTAAAGAGTCGTTATAGTTAGGCTTTGAACAAATAAGAAAACTTTTGATGCAACCAACTGAATATTTACTGATAAGATAATACAGATTAAACGCGACAGAAAAGAGAACGTTATTTTTTTTTTTCATGTAAACTCGTATTTTAATTCCGTCTAAAGTTATGAAAAAAAATGGAATAAATTCTTGAGTCCAATTCGGACCGTGCGACGTCAAGCGCGCGCACTCGAAAGTTAACCAATGAGCTTCCAGTGCGCGCGCACGACGTAGCACGAACCAATCATGGTTACCCGTTCGCGCCTGTCATGAAACCCCGCCAAAGTAATGTTCATGAGTTCAGTCCGGTGAATTAATTTTTGATGAGTAAATTAAAATGAAGAGTTTAAATGATGAATTTATATCTGACTTTACGCCGCCTTACGTCCTCCACGAAGCACATATTGTCAGTGACAAACTCAATGCTGAACAAAATACGTGAACTATAATATACATACCTAAGTTAATAAACATCGTAAATTGATAGAATAATCTACTTCTACACGCATGGATATTATAACATCTACCGGTATGTCTTATTCTTATTTATTTGCTTTTATCTATTAGAATTAGTGAACCAGTTTTGATTTATTTACAGTTCAAAGCCAAACAATCTCAGATTTACGGTAACTTTTTGTTAAGAGCTGGTAGATTAGATACATAATACATATACTTGATGTTACTTAACTATTACAGGGATCTATTCACGGGTTGCACTGATATTTAGCATTATAGGAGCGTGCACTCCTCCATAAGGACTAGCCAATATAAGTGTGGAAAATGTCAAGCAACAAGGCTAATAATTAATCATAAAAAATCACGATACTAAAACAAAGTCTCCTTTACCTATCATTAGTAGCTGTAGCTGTTCTAATCTTCTGAGTCAATGATTGTTATGAAAGTTGGTTTAATAAAGTGTATACGTTAACGATTTTGGTTCGGCGTGCATGTCGGTATGTATATCTACTGCCTGCTACTGTAGTAAAAGGAGTATGGCAAATAAATGATGTAGTCACTGCCTCGATTTTTTTCCTCGCTTAATGCATTGTAAAACGTTGTATGATATACGTGTCGAAAGTAGGAAATTCCCAACTCGTGCCGGCTCAAAACACTCGCTTCGCTCGTGTTTCAAGTTCTCCGCCACTCGTTGGGAATTGCCTACTTTCCGCACTTGTATCATAAATAACTATTACAATGCACGTGCTCGGAAAGTGCCTCTTGACGTGGGTCAACATATCCATAGAAAATTAGTGATTCCTGCACGCATCCACAGTGTGCTGTAAAGTTGTATGGATTTAACTTACCGCACTTGTGCGGTAAAGTAACTTTTTAAATTGCCAAATTATGTCCAAACTATTGTTAAAAAAATAAGTCTAAATAGTCGTTATAGTTAGGCTTTGAACAAATAATAAAACGTTTGATGCAACCAACTGAATATTTACTGATAAGATAATACAGATTAAACGGGACAGAAAATAGAACATTAATATTTTTTTTTCACGTAAACTCGTATTATAATTCCGTCTAAAGTTATGAAAAAAAAAGGAAATAAATTCTTGAGTCCAATTCGGACCGTGCGACGTCAAGCGCGCGCACTCGAAAGTTAACCAATGAGCTTCCAGTGCGCGCGCACGACGTCGCACGAACCAATCATGGTTACCCGTTCGCGCCTGTCATGAAACCCCGCCAAAGTAATGTTCATGAGTTCAGTCCGGTGAATTAATTTTGATAATTGATAAGTAAATTTAAATGAAAAGTTCAAATGATGAATTTATATCTGACTTTACACCGCCTTACGTCCTCCACGAAGCACATATTGCCAGTGACAAACTCAATGCTGAAATACGTGAACTATAATATACATACCTAAGTTAATAAACATCGTAAATTGATAAAATAATTTCTACACACATGGATATTATAACATCTACCGGTACGTCTTATTCTTATTTATTTGCTTTTATCTATTAGAATTAGTGAACCAATTTTGAGTTATTTACAGTTCCAAAGCTAAACAATCTCAGATTTACGGTAACTTTTTGTTAAGGTAGATTAGATACATAATATAAAAATATACTTGATGATAGTTAACTATTACTCGGATTTATTCACGGGTTGCACTGATATTTAGCGTTATAGGAGCGTGCAGGAGATAAGGACTAGCCAATATAAGTGTGGAAAATGTCAAGCAACAAGGGAAAATAATTAATCATAAAAAATCACGATACTAAAACAAAGTCTCCTTTACCTATCATTAGTAGCTAGCTGTAGCTGTTCTAATCTTCTGAGTCAATGATTGTTATGAAAGTTGGTTTAATAAAGTGTATACGTTAACGAATTTGGTTTGGCGTGCATGTCGGTATGTATATATACTGCCTGCTACTGTAGTAAAACGAGTATGGCAAATAAATGATGTAGTCACTGCCTCGATTTTTTTCCTCGCTTAATGCATTGTAAAACGTTGTATGATATACGTGTCGAAAGTAGGAAATTCCCAACTCGTGCCGGCTCAAAACACTCGCTTCGCTCGTGTTTCAAGTTCTCCGCCACTCGTTGGGAATTGCCTACTTTCCGCACTTGTATCATAAATAACTATTACAATGCACGTGCTCGGAAAGTGCCTCTTGACGTGGGTCAACATATCCATAGAAAATTAGTGATTCCTGCACGCATCCACAAGTGTGCTGTAAAGTTGTATGGATTTAACTTACCGCACTTGTGCGGTAAAGTAACTTTTTAAATTGCCAAATTATGTCCAAACTATTGTTAAAAAAATAAGTCTAAATAGTCGTTATAGTTAGGCTTTGAACAAATAATAAAACGTTTGATGCAACAACTGAATATTTTATAAGATAAGATACAGATTAAACGGGACAGAAAATAGAACATTAATATTTTTTTTTCACGTAAACTCGTATTATAATTCCGTCTAAAGTTATGAAAAAAAGGAAATAAATTCTTGAGTCCAATTCGGACCGTGCGACGTCAAGCGCGCGCACTCGAAAGTTAACCAATGAGCTTCCAGTGCGCGCGCACGACGTCGCACGAACCAATCATGGTTACCCGTTCGCGCCTGTCATGAAACCCCGCCAAAGTAATGTTCATACTTCATGAGTTCAGTCCGGTGAATTAATTTTTGATAATTGATAAGTAAATTGAAATGAAAAGTTCAAATGATGAATTTATATCTGACTTTACACCGCCTTACGTCCTCCACGAAGCACATATTGCCAGTGACAAACTCAATGCTGAAATACGTGAACTATAATATACATACCTAAGTTAATAAACATCGTAAATTGATAGAATAATTTACTTCTACACACATGGATATTATAACATCTACCGGTACGTCTTATTCTTATTTATTTGCTTTTATCTATTAGAATTAGTGAACCAATTTTGAGTTATTTACAGTTCCAAAGCTAAACAATCTCAGATTTACGGTAACTTTTTGTTAAGGTAGATTAGATACATAATATAAAAAATATACTTGATGATAGTTAACTATTACTTGGATTTATTCACGGGTTGCACTGATATTTAGCGTTATAGGAGCGTGCAGGAGATAAGGACTAGCCAATGTAAGTGTGGAAAATGTCAAGCAACAAGGGAAAATAATTAATCATAAAAAATCACGATACTAAAACAAAGTCTCCTTTACCTATCATTAGTAGCTAGCTGTAGCTGTTCTAATCTTCTGAGTCAATGATTGTTATGAAAGTTGGTTTAATAAAGTGTATACGTTAACGATTTTGGTTTGGCGCGCGTGTCGGTATGTATATATACTGCCTGCTACTGTAGTAAAACGAGTATGGCAAATAAATGATGTAGTCACTGCCTCGATTTTTTTCCTCGCTTAATGCATTGTAAAATGTTGTATGATATACGTGTCGAAAGTAGGAAATTCCCAACTCGTGCCGGCTCAAAACACTCGCTTCGCTCGTGTTTCAAGTTCTCCGCCACTCGTTGGGAATTGCCTACTTTCCGCACTTGTATCATAAATAACTATTTTGAGTTATAGCGGTTTGAAAGTATGTCATCACGAACAATTACTATGGTTATTTAAAAGATAAAAAAATGGTTTTATATTGTTTTCAGATTATTTGATTCAGTGGTAAGTCAGAGTACTTTATGAGCTCTACATTTTGAGATTAAAATCTCAATTTAAAAAAAGGTGACTAGGCATGTTCTTTCCATGGACCCTTCATATAAACTTCCGCAAATAATGGCTGAACCAATGAGACGATTATTCATTGATAGTGTGAAGCCAAGTAGTCTAAATTAATATGCAACTCAGACTAGACTAGCTCAAGGGTATTCTAAGCGTCATAACTTAGCTTTAACTTAATAATAGAGCATCGCAGTGGCTTAGCACAAGTTCCAGAAGCGATCCTGTCTTGGTGTTAGACTGAACTTAGTTTAAACTATATGCGCCCCAGTGATGCGGAATTAGATTCAATACAATGCACAAAACTAAGTAATACGAGTAAGAAATGTAATATAACGGGATTTTGCTAACTCAAAAACCATATCTGAATATTTTTCTAGGAACAATGTGTCGTCATGCATCCACAGAGGTGGGCTCACACAGTCACTTGGTGGGCACCGGAGGACGGCCGTCGACGGCGAGGTAGACCGAAAAGGAGATGGCGGGACGATTTAGACGCGTATGCAAGGGATTGGCCTGACATTGCGCTGAACCGGGAGGTGTGGAGATCAAGAGGAGAGGCCTTTGCCCAGCAGTGGGACACTATTGTAGGCTAGTTAAAAAAAAATGTGTCGTCATAATAATCACTCTAAATTTATCTCTTCATGTTTTTTTGTTTATAAATTCCTCTCATTGTCTTTTCAAGCGAAAACGCCTTAATATCGTACTGCTAAATTAAACCTTCGGATGCTCAATCATGATCCTTGACCAAGTTGAAGGTGTTAAAAGAACGGATTGACTTAGAAACACTACACGACGCCCTACAACTTGCATCGTGGACGTAGGCAAAGCCACCGAGAGGTTTACTTGGTACTAGTGTGGCCATGTCTTCCGACCCAGAGCGTGGGCACAGGGTTTTCCTGCGACTAGCCAGACATAAGTGCTGACAGAGTTGGAAACCTAGGGTCATGAATTGGGCTACTAGTTTTTATTGGGATCGCAGTTCTAACCTAATCTAACTCACTTTTTTGATACCCACATGTCTGTTGAGATCACTGTTCTAACCTAACTTATTATTTGAATAATTTCTAACATCAAAGATCACGCCTGTCCAGCAGTGAAACGTACGTTGAAGAGACAATACAATGCGGAAGTTACGAAAAGTTTGCAAGTCGTTTCATAAACGGGATAAAGTGGAATAGCGAACAGAAACTAAGCCGGCGATCGATTTGATGAATTAGCAGATGGGCTTGCCTATTCATGCTGTTTTTGCTGGTATTAATCAAGCCAACATGTCGCATCCTCAGTGGATATAGCACAGCAGGCTTGAACGACGTATTATTTGCTGTTATTTGATTAAACTATTAATTGCGACGGTGAAGTAAACCAGTTTTTGAGCGAGCGCGTCTTAGCAAACGTAGTGTAGGAATTCCTCCAGGCAGGCGAAGTGACAATCTGCGAATTGCTGGTGGAAGCTGGATGCGCCGAGCTGAGGACAGAGCGCAATGGCACTCAATATAGGAGGACTATGATCAGCAGTGCACTGTTATAGGATGATGGTGATGATTTATTGCTATGATCAGCAGTGCACTGTTATAGGATGATGGTGATGATTTATTGCTATGATCAGCAGTGCACTGTTATAGGATGATGGTGATGATTTATTGCTATGATCAGCAGTGCACTGTTATAGGATGATGGTGATGATTTATTGCTATGATCAGCAGTGCACTGTTATAGGATGATGGTGATGATTTATTGCTACTGAGCGTCTATAAAGCTTATTGATCCAAGCATTGCTATCTTAATTGTGCAACATTGGTATATACTTATCCATTCATTTTCTGCTAGGTTTAGGAACTTTATTCTAAATATAAAGGAAATAATACAAGCCTCAACTTAGTACTTAATAAATTCAATGCCACTTTAATTAACGTATTGGTATCGAATTAATTTGACATATTACAACTATTACAAGTAGCAAAGAACGTTCAAGTCTTACTCCTTATACATCTAAACCTTGAAAGACGAAACCAACTGTTTTAGGGAAACGAATTTCGAGTTATTAATAAATAAGAAATACAATACAATACCATACAATGATAATATTCTTATTTAAGAACTGGTTTCGAAAGTGGCGGAAGAGTTTGAAAAACGCGATGTGCAAAGACCGTTAAGGAGAATTATAATGATACAGATACGAGGTCAAACTAAATTTAAAGATGTCTGGCATATTTTAGCCTTTGCGCAATCAGTCTTCCTGACTGTTACCGCAATTCCTAACTAATTAGAAATAAATCAAGGCCTTCTGTATCTTACCCTGTACGCAAGAGGCTTTGTTTCAATGTTATCCGAAGAATTTCCTCGTTACGAATACGGTTTTCTTGCCGGATTCTCTCCCGATAGCGCCAGATGTGATTTCCTGATCTACAAAAACTTGTACCTACTAAAAGATGTTTTTAGTACAGACTTTTCTTTATTCTGTAGGTTCTGTTCTTGACCAGAGACCTAAAAAATTGGCAGCTAGTAAAAACGGGACAAGGGCGAATCTCAGGTATCATCCCAGCCTATATATAGGTACGTCCGATATACGTCCCACTGCAGGGCACAGGCCTCCCCTCAGAATGAGAGGGCTTGGGCCATAGTTCCCACGCGGGCCCAGTGCTGATTGGGAACTTCACACACACCATTGAATTGCTTCGCAGGTTTGTGCAGGTTTCCTCACGATGTTTTCCTTCACCGCAAAGCTCGTGGTAAATTTTAAATGTAACTCCGCACATGAATTTCGAAAAACTCAGAGGTGCGAGCCGGGGTTTGAACCCATGACCCTCTGGTTGAGAGGCGATAGGTCAAACCACTAGGCCACCACGGCTTTTTAAAATATCAGGAATACGAGTATTTTATTCATATTTTACGTATTTCTGCTTTAAGGGTTCTATCTAATATATAATGTATCTACGATCTACACACGTAGATACACATCAAGACCCTTTTTTTGTCAAGGACCCATGTACAGTAGAGTTCTTAAACTTGTGAGCAAAAATTTTATCAAAAATATCTGAACACGACTCTATTGTTAACGGCGTAAAAGCGTGTTCAGATATTTTTGATCAAATTTTTGCTCACAAGTTTATGAACTCGACTGTATTGTATGTATGTAAACTCTTTATTGTACAAAATAAGTAAGAAACACGATTGACAGACATTGAGATATATGTACAAAGGCAAACTTGAAGTGAACCTGTAAAATTAACAGTAAATGCAAGCGATCTAAAAATGCGGGCATCAATATCATAGTCTTTCCTTTTGACATAAAAATACAGCAGAAAGTCACAACATTAATAACGGAAAAAACCGATTGTGGATTCGCAAAACTAGCATTGTTTCCCAGAGAAATACCATGCAATACAAATATGCGATATGAGTTTCGGCAATATGATAATTATGCCAAACGTTACTAGGCGGTATGAGTTTATGCCAAAAAAAAACCGACAACTTTAAAAACTAAAAGAAAGAATATGAGTCTAGTGGTCTAGAACTCTGTTAAGTAGGTACCTAATTTAATTTCAACAGTTGGGACCCTTTACTAAGATTTTTTAAGCTGGTGTTGAACTTTAAATTAGCTATATAACAGAGTTCTAGACCACTAGACTTATTTCCTTCCTTTTAATTTTTAAAGCAGTCAGGTTTTTGATTTTTTAAATTTAATATTTTATTTTATACTTTTTTGATATTTCTGTGGAAATGGTTCATTAAAAGTATAATAACCCATAATATTTAGAATGTCAATCCTACGCCTTATTTTTTTTCGCAGACGCCATATTAAAATAATATATACCTAGCCTATGTCACTCCGACAGTTATGACGAATCCAATGATACCTCATAATGTTAAAATCCATCCAGCCGTTTAGGCTGCAGCGAGGACCAAAAAAATGGACATACATACATACATACTCTCGATAAACAGCAGTCCTTTGGGCAGTCAGGTAAAATGTTAGAATAATTTATTTTACTGAAGATAGCTAGATATGACATAAACATATTTAAAACGTTCCCCGGCAGCATCCCACCTCAACATTTCGCGCCAACAATATACTGTAATAGCCATATTACCTTACGAACAAAAAGCCAGTGCGACTGACAGTAGGGTAAAGTGGGACGGCCGGTGATCAGTTATACGTTTACCTGAATACCGTTACTTTGGGCATAAAGGACGTTACGAACAATATGCGAATGGGAATTGTAAATGGTTTTAAGGTATGAGTGCTGTGATTTTTTTTGTGGCCGAAATGAGCGCAAAAATAAAATTAACCATTTTTAGGGTTCTAAAATGGCAAAAACGCAACCCTTATAGTTACTATCACTATGCCGACAAAATGGTACAATAAAAAAACCAAAAAAATTTTTTTTTAGAGGGCACCCATATATAGACGTAAACAGGGGTGATTTTTTTTTCTCATCCAACCTTGTAGTGTGGTGTATCGTTGGATAGGTCTTTTAAAACCACTAGGGTAGCTAAAACTCCTTAGAAAAGTATTACTTAATTTTTTCGTAATGGCGACGGAATCTTATTTCGGGCGTGTCCGACACGCTCTTGCCCAGTTTTTTTTTTTTGTTTTGGTAATCTGTAACCGTATTGCCTAACTATCGCATTCAGCATCTCTTTCTATCATCGTACGTATGTACGTCTGTCGTATTCGTATATCACGTACGGTGTAGGTGTGAAAGAAAGAAGTGGTGAAAAGAGTCGTGATTCCAGTGCGTAAGACAATAAGGCTTCAGTACCACTATAGTCCATTCGCATTAAGAAAATAGTGACTCATCGTTGTCACTCAGCTTAGCCACGCCCCTGGACCAATTAGAACATAGTAAATTAGAAAGCCGTGTTCACATTGACCATTTGAAGTAAGCCCTTCAGACAGTACAGACGTGTCTTTTGTCAATTTTAAAAATGGATACCTCACCTGTTCATATTTTAGTTGACGAAACCGCCAAAGCAAATGGCATTGACATCCTCCGCCTACCATCGTACCATTGTAAACTCAATCCAAAAGAGTTGGTTTGGGCTCAAATTAAAAAATATATTGCTGTCAATAACTCCACATTTAAAACTTAAAGACGTAGAAAAGGTGTTTTACGACGGAATAGTAACAATAGACTTACAAATGGAAGAAATGCTGTGAGCACGTGGTCAGTGAAGAAAAAACATGTGCGACTTAGACGATATTATGGAACTCGCGGAACAGAATTCTTTTATTATAAATGTGAATGAAACTTCTGACGATTTTGAATATTTTTTAAAATAATTACGTAATATTTATATTTGAAAATAATGTGTAATAATAAGACTGCTTTTATGAAATAAATAGTTTTATTTTGAACCCCAGTATGAATACGGCTTTAGTCTGCAGTTGCACTGATGAGTCACTATTTTCTTAACGCGAATAGACTATAGGTACCATTAGTTTACAGTGACCGTACTCGATAGCGACGGCATAAATTATTTGTAGACGCGCTGTACAATTCTCCATACAAATAATTTACGCCGTCGCTATCGAGTACGGTCACTGTCAACTCATGGTAGTGGTACTGGTCTGATACAAGTTCCGATTTTTAAAGTTAATTTTGTGGTGTCTCTGTCACAGTATTTCTTGTACTTTGTAGAAGGCTTTTATAAAAATAAAATGTAAAAAATGCGCAGAAAACCGGAAAATTTAAAACTTAACGAATATTATAGAAACTTTTCTAATGCAACCTTAGCGTGTTAAATTACAGGATTAAAGACGGATATTTACCGTGGGATTTTGGATTTATAATTGTAACATTGAGGAGATGGCGGGACGACTTCGACCGATTCCAGTCAGATTGGCAAGAGCTGGCCAAGAGTAGAGAGAGACGAATGGAATAAGAAAGGGGAGGCTTGCCCTGCAGTAGGACACATTATGAGCTAGGTTAAAAAAAAATTGTAACATCTAGGTACGATTACGGACATTAAATTCGGCGAGGGTTTTTTATACAACGTTAATTCATTCATTCATTCAGGCTATTTTTGGGAGTTCCCGCGGGATTTTTTGCGAAATCCCGGAATTTCAATTTAATTGCTAGCCTGAAATCGTGAAATTATTTACAAGCACTTTCAGCTAAATAAACCCTGCTGAAATATTTGGATTAATTAGTAGGTAACTAAACTTGTATTTTAATCTCAAAAATACTCATATATTTCCCTTATAAATATCCCCTATAAATAAACGTATGAAATATACGGTTAAAGCTCGATCAAATGCTCTGCTATATTCCCGATTCTCGCAATTAATCAAACCGTACGTAGGTAATTAATATCGCAGGGCAAATTAATAACGCGTGTCAAAGACGCCGCGTAATCAAGGCATAATAAAGTGGTGATACTTTGTCGTTTTAATTTCGTGTGTTGCGAACTTAATATAGTAAGAACATAGTAAATGAGCTAGAGCGACATGATTCTCGACATGATTCGACAGTGTGTGTTGCCAGTGATGACATACGGATCTGAGACGTGGGCGCTAACGATGGGCCTCATGAGAAAACTCAAAGTCACTCAGAGGGCTATGGAGAGGGCTATGCTCGGGGTTTCTCTGCGGGATAGAATTAGAAATGATGATATCCGCAGTAGAACTAAGGTTACCGACATAGCCCGAAGAATTGCGAAACTAAAGTGGCAGTGGGCGGGGCACATTGCTCGCAGGACGGATGGCCGATGGGGCCAGAAGGTTCTCGAGTGGCGTCCGCGGACCGGGAGACGAGCTGTCGGTAGGCCTCCAACAAGATGGAGCGACGACTTGGTTAAGATCGCGGGATCGCGGTGGATGCGGAAAGCACAAGACCGGTCTGAGTGGAGAGCCTTGGGGGAGGCCTATGTCCAGCAGTGGACGTCTTTCGGCTGACATGATGATGATGATGATGACATGATTCTAAATGGAAGGTGTGGTTAGAGAATTGGTTAGATTTTGTTTAAATAAAATCAATCAAGAATGCAGCCGTAAGCAATAACGTGGTAGTGTTTACAAATAACTAGCCTTTTACCGTGGCTTTGCACGCAAAAGCCCGGTTTAACAGTTGACTTGAAATTCCGGGATTTTGCGATGGGATGGGAATTATCAAAAATTACATTGTGGCCTTTTTTGTATGGGAGCCCCCTTTAATTATTAATTTATTTTTTATTTAATTATTTGTTTTTAACGTGAATATACGACTAAATATACTATGAATAGGTATTTCAAGCGTTACCGTTCTACCTGTTGCCGTTATTAATGAGCAAAAAATGGAAAAAAAATCACGTTTGTTGTATGGGAGCCCCCCTTAATTATTTTTTTTGTTTTTAGTAATTTTGTTAGAGCGGCAACAGAAATACATAATCTGTGAGAATTTCAACTGTCTAATCACGGTTCATGAGATACAGCCTGCTGACAGACGGACGGACGGTCGGACAGCGGAGTCTTAGTAATAGGGTCCCGTTTATACCCTTTGGGTGTGGAACCCTAACAACATCGGTGCAAAATTAATGTCTCTAATTCTAGCGGTTGGAATTCTGAAATTGAACCGGAACCCCATGGGAATATGGTTAAAATAGTTTGTGTTATTAAAACTATCGAATTTCAACCAAATGTCCCACACAAGCACGCACGCACATACCGCAAACTTTCGCATTTATAATTTAACTATACTATCTGTTGCCCGCGGCTTCGCCCGTGTGGAATTCGGCTATCGCGCGCTGTTCCCTCAGGAACTGTGTGTTTTTTCGGGAAAAAAGTAGCCTATGTCACTCTCTGGCCCATAAAATATCTCTATGCCAAAAATCCCGTCGATCGTCGCTCCGTTTCGACGTCAAAGACGGACAAACATACACACATACAAAACACATTTCGCATTTATAATATTAGTTTGGATTAGTAGTACTAAATTGTGTCACCGAGAACCGCTGGAGTAAACGAGTTCTTGAGTAGAGACCGCGTCTTGGCAAACGTAGTGTAGGACGCCCTGCGACCAGGTGAGTGACGGTCTACGAAAGGCTGCTGGTAGAAGCTGGATGCGTCTAGCGAGACAGGGCGCAATGGCGTTCTTTGGGGGCCTATGTCCAGCAACGGACTGCTATAGGCTGATGT
>NC_133492.1:3187174-3290727 GCF_025370935.1 Choristoneura fumiferana
TTCCAACCAAAGGGTAAAAACGGTAACCCTATTACTAAGACTTCAGGCTGTATCTTATGAATCGTGAGTGACAGTTGAAATTTTCACAGAATATGTATGACTGTGGCCGCTATAACAACAAATACTAAAAACAATACAATAAATATTTAAGGGGGACTCCCATACGACAAACGTGATTTTTTTGCCGTGTTTTGCTAATATCTAATGAATGTTGTACATATGGTACGGAACCCTTCGTGCACAAGTCCGATTCACGCTTGGCCGGTTTTATAAATTGATACAAAAAGCCGTGGTGGCCTAGCTAGTGGTTTGACCCACGCGGCCACATTCTTTCAAGCAGAGGATCGTGAATTCAAATCCAGGCTTGCACTACTGAGTTAAAAAATAATATATATATATATACGGCCTTCAGTCCAAGTCCTCTCATTCCTAGAGCCCTAGGCCCAGCTGTATAATATACTAGCTGTATAGTATACAGTTTGCGATAATTAACCGACAGTCGCTGTTCCGAGATGTCATTTATGAAATTTTAACCGGTTTTAAATCTACTCGTGGGTAGACATTTTCTGATAAAGAAATTGGAAACTTTTATCTTAAATTTTAAATATTTTGTTAAATGAGAAGTGGCTCAGTACGTCAAATAGGCGGTCTCTAATTTCGCGTCACTTGAACTCCATCCACTTTAAAGAAACTTGCTACCTGGTTAACGAAGAATTTAGCGACTTTAGGTTTCCAAGTAATTAAAACAAACTAATTTACGTTAAATTTAGCTAATCAGTAAGAAAGTTTGGTAGTTAGTCGCTGTATCATTTGACGTGGAACTTTGTAAGACTAACGAGATAGCTACTAATGAACTAAGCGAGACAAGATATCGCTTACAACTGGCAAGTTTATGTAGTTATTAATTAAAAGTCTGGGTGGTTTTGGACCTACCAATGTGTTCAAGCGATAGTCACTAGGTAAAAATAAACTATGCACGGTATGAGATGAGAGTGTACAAAAGTGGCCCGAACTGAATAATAGTGAAAGTTATTTTTATAAGAATAATGTATTGTGAAGCCGTGGTGGCCTAGTGGTTTGACCTATCGCCTCTCAAACAGAGGGTCGTGGGTTCAAACCCCGGCTCGCACCTCTGAGTTTTTCCAAATTCATGTGCGGAATTACATGTGAAATTTACCACGAGCTTTGCGGTGAAGGAAAACATCGTGAGGAAACCTGCACAAACCTGCGAAGCAATTCAATGGTGCGTGTGAAGTTCCCAATCCGCTCTGGGCCCGCGTGGGAACTATAGCCCAAGCCCTCTTGTTCTGAGAGGAGGCCTGTGCCCATCAGTGGGACGTATATAGGCTGGGATGATGATGATGATGATGATGTATTGTCAATAACTGTGTACAATTATATGATGTTAGAATTTAAAAAATGTCAAACAGTGTATCCATTTCGGACGTATAATATTTAGGAAATTTTAGTGAGTAATTTAAAATAACCTATTAGTAATATTAACAGAAATATTCATTAAAGTTAAACATTTAGTAATATTAACAGAAATATTCATTAAAGTTAAACATTTGGTTGTAATCATTCTTTTAGTTTATTTTTAAACTGTGCTCCATCCAGTAATTTAAGAAATTCAGGCAGATTGAACTTTGATTCCCGTGATACTTTTTTTAAATAATATGTAGAAGTCCCTCTCACTTTCGTATTGAAATAATATAAGCGTCAGCGGCACGGAAAATACGAAGTATAAATTTTGCATTTCGTAGTAAAATTTGAGCGGAGCGAGGATAGGTAATTTTTTTTTTTTTTAAGGAGCCTGTATAGTGTCCCACTGCTGGGCAAAAGCCTCCCCTCTTGACCTCCACAACTCTCGTTCTGACGCAATATCAGGCCAGTCCTTTGCGTACGTGTCCAGATCGTCCCGCCATCTCCTTCCTGGTCTGCCTCGATGTCGCTGGCCGTTCTCCGGCACCCACCAAGTAACTGTGCGAGCCCACCTTTGTGGGTAAATAAAGCGTTTTTATTAGCATTTCTGTTAGCGTTTGACGACCAGCTGATCAAGTGGTTAGATAACCTGA
Source organism: Choristoneura fumiferana (assembly GCF_025370935.1). Lineage (NCBI taxonomy): Eukaryota > Metazoa > Arthropoda > Insecta > Lepidoptera > Tortricidae > Choristoneura > Choristoneura fumiferana. Next base: position 3,189,250 of record NC_133492.1, read on the forward strand.
CTACAAAGCTACCTCAAGCTTTCCGGCCCAAGCCCAGGTTCGATTCCCGGCCAGGGCAGATATTTGTATGAACAATACTAATGTTTGGTCTCGGGTCTTGGACGTTTAATATGTATTTAAGCATGTGTTTATCTACATAAGTATGTTTATCCGTTGCCTAGTATCCATAGTAGAAGCTTTGCTTAGTTTGGGACTAGGTCAATTGGTGTCAAGTGTCCCATGATATTTATTTATTGGTTCATGAGTAACACACTCCTCGCAGCACATCCTCGCAAATCTCTGAGGGCTTCCTCCGAAGTTCAAATATCGAAGTTCGTATCGTATCGTACCGTTTTTTGTGTCAGATATTAGTGCTGGTGACTGTACGTAGATTTAGATTTCACACATTTTTGAACCTACTTTTTGGATTTGAACCTACTTCCACTTGAGAGGCCAAAGGACAGGCTTACACGGTTTATGACGCCAAATGATCCTATACTATAATAACGTTACCAATTTAAAAATTTGATAAGCTGTTTGAGAACTACGATGCCACAGACAGACAGACAGGATAGGACAGAATAGATAGACAGGCAGACAGACCCTCTCGCTCTCGTATAAAATAGTATAAGTGTCAGAGGAACGGAACGACACGAACTTTAAACACCCAAGACTCGAGAACAAACATTTGAATTTTTTTTCATTTAAATATCTGCCCCCACCGGAGACCGAATCTGGAACTTGAAGCTTCGCAGTCAGGTACTCTAACCACTGGGTTATAATGGTCGTCTATACACAAACACCAAGGCAACATAATGACTGCACATTTAAAGCTGCACACAATTGTTTGTTTATGTGTTTTATACCTTCAAAGCCTTTGTGTAAATGGACACGACGCGATGATTAAGGGGTGGATTATATTATAATTACTCCAAAACCCTCAGCTAAGAAATAATCGCAAACTTCTATACTTAAAAGGTTTAGAGCGGTGTTCATTTGTTATAACATTTTATTATTCTGTATTTCATAGTAGCCCTGCTGGACCGAAGCTAAGCGTTTACAGGTTTATCCCCAACCGCGCTGTAAAAGTTTGAACAAATCTAAACAGGAACAATTCCTTTCGGCCACGCTGTTAAGCCTGACGTGCACTAAGCAGGTTAGGCAGGTAAGCCGCTTTGGCGAACAAATCGCGGATTATGCGCTAACGCCAGATCTCTTGGATCACTGAGATTTAGCCTGTCACATTATCTTTTACGAGCGAAAATGAAACGGAGAGTTACAAGTCGCTGATTTAACGGATTGTTAGAAACTTCGGGTTTGCACCTTTTTGAAAAACCCCGACGCACGAAGAAGTAAGTTTTATGCCAATATCTGCCTGCTGTCTGTCTGTCTGCCTGTCTATCTATTCTGTCCTATCCTGTCTGTCTGTCTGTGGCATCGTAGCTCTCAAACAGCTTATCAACTTTTCTAAGTGGTAACCACTTTAATATAGTATAGGGTAGTATAGGGTCATTTGGCGTCATAAACCGTGTAAGCCTGTCCTTTGGCCTCTCAAGTGGAAGTAGGTTCAAATCCAAACTTACACCTCTGATTTTTCGTAATACGAGTATATGTGTGAAATCTAAATCTACGTACAGTCACCAGCACTAATATCTGACACAAAAAACGTGCATAAATATCTGATACGACTCTATTTTTAGTGCCGGCAGGACGCGTCAGATAATGTTGCACGCTCCGCTGTGTACTGGATGTCAATGCAGGCGACCATATATCGTAAGGAGAACTCTTCTTACTTGTACCTATTCAGTTTTCCTAGATAAAATATCTTTAGTAAAAATCTATTACTAAGTCATTAAAGAAAACTCTAGACATCCAAAACCTTGGGCATCGGGGAGATTTTATCCATAGTTTAAATGCAAACCCCAACTTATATAAAAAGTTCGCTGCAATTTATTCCTGGAAGTTCTAGTTCTACAACTAGCCTAATGACGAAACTTAGAGTTAAAGTTTGGCTAAGTAAATGGGAATGTAACTGGAAACTGTCCGTTTATATACGGTAAAACAGCTAAATTAAGTAAAAGTAAGAAGTAAAAATGATTTATTACCAAAAACCGGAAACAATTTTGAACATTAATTCAGCGACACCCAGTCACCCACACTAGGCAGAGCCTGTATCGTGGGAGTCTAAGGAAACAGGATACAAACATAATAATTACATTGTAATTGGTTCTTAAATAGGCTTATGTTAACTTGAAATTCTTTTGACGCTGTCTGTCGTTTTAATCTTCATTATTACATGGTTTACAGCCCAAGACCTCTCATTCTGAGAGGAGGCCTGTGAACTGCAGCGGGACGTATACAGGTCGAGATGATAACGATGTAATGTAAACATTAGGTGTTGTCATCACGCGATGTTCACCATCAATTGAATATTCTTCATGGAAGGTTTATGCCTCTACATCTACATAAATATATCTACCTACTAGCGACGTGCCCCGGCTTCGCGCGGGTATAAGTAGTTTTTGGGAAATGGAGCTGAAAAAATATGTACCTACAGATATAGTCTGATATATCCATACTCATATTATAAATGTATTATCTTTTGTTTTGTTTGTTTATTTACTAACACACTATGGATACTCTGTTTGTCCGAAATAAAGAATCCTACTAATATTATAAATGTGAAAGTTTGTGAGTGACCTGGATTAAAACATAGAATACTTTTTATTCCGATATTCCCACGGGACAGAGATAAAATCTCTAAATAACAACCGCTAGGCTTAGAATTATGAAATTTGTAATGTAAGTAGCTGGACGTCTGGAATAACACAAAGGCTACTTTTATCCAGATGTTCCCACGGGATAGGGATAAAATGTCGAACTAATAACCGCTGGGCTTAGAGTCATGAAATTTGGTATGTAGATAGCTGGACATCTGGAATAACACATAGGTTACTTTTTATCCCGATATTCCCACGGGATAGGGATAAAATCTCGAAATAACAACCGCTGGGCTTAGAATCATGAAATTTGTCATGGGTGTTTTAATTTAACGTCAATGAAAACCATGATGTTATTTTACGGAATTTCCACGGGAATTTAATAAATTCCCGGAATTTCAATTCAACTGCTGTATCTAATGATACACGCGTGCGAAGCCCCGGGTAAACGCTAGTTTGAATATAAACGCGAAAGTGTGTGTTTGTGTGTATGTTTGTCCATCTTTCAAGTCGAAACGGAGCGACGGATCGACGTGATTTTGGCATACAGATAGTTTATGGGACAGAGAGTGACATATGCTACTTTTTATCCCGAAAAAATGCACAGTTTCTGAGGAAACAGCACGCGATAACCGATACCGTAAAAACGTGGGCGAAGCCGCGGGAAAAAGCTAGTAAATAATAAAACAATCGCGTCTCTCTTATGTCACCTCAAAGTCGGCTAGTCAAAGTCGCTTAAGGTGATATTAAACGGTTATATTTGTTCATTTCCATATTTCATTTTGCATATTTCACAAAGTGACACGTCTGAATACAAAAGAAACAAACGTGACGAACGAATTCATTAATGAACCAATTCGTTCGATGTTAGATATTTTCATCCGGCATTTAGTAAGAGTGAACAAAAAATGAAAATTCGGCCATGTTAAACTATTCCAAGACTGAATCCGATGAAACGATATACTGAAGGAAAATAGCATGTTCTTTTCTATGTCATTTCAGCTAAATCCTATGCCTGTGACTAAAGAATGGAAGAAAAATGAAGCATTCGCTCTAGTGGACATTCGTTCGAGTGAGCCGTTTGAGATCACGTTTGCGTCAAAAAAATGGTAACGCGTTGTATTATTTTTAATGTTTTTTTTTTATAAAAAATATATTTTAGTCCATTATTTTTTAATAAGTGTTAACATATTGTTTGTCTCATTTTCCCTAATTGTATCTCTCATTGTGGGCAATGAATGTATTCCATATCAGTCATGTCATGTATATCGGAAAAGCGTACCTGTAACTAGTTTCATGGCTCAGATTGTAATACAAAAGTAAGTAAGCTGTAACCAGCGCTGCAGCCCTGTGCCCTTAGTGTAAGTTTTCGACTACAAAACACGTCTCGATCGCGTTCACGTTAAAATCTCAATTTGTATGGAAACACGAATATCGCAAACGTTCCGCTAGAGGCGCTGTTCGTGTTTCCATATAAATTGAGATTTTAACGCGTACGCGATCGAAACGTATTTTGTAACCGAAAACTTACACTAGGGGTACTGGTTACAGGGCTACGGCACATGCGGAGCTAAGTCCTTTTGGCACAACGTCTCTAATTTTTCTCTCTTCTTTTATTTATGTTTTTACTGTGTCTTTGTTGGGATGTAGTGTGTTTTTTATGTCAATTAATGTTATGAAATTGTGAATCATGCGAGTAAAATCGAAGCTTGCATTTAAAGCCGCATCGTCAAACTGCGGGTTGAAGCAACCTGCATCCAACGTGAACCCGCGCTTATCCAGAATGAGAGAGAGAAACATTTATTTACACATATTCGATACACCTACAGGTGGACCTGCAGGTGGTAGAACCTTGTGCAAGGTCCGCCCGGATTGCTACCACCACCTTGCTCGCTAATCCTGCCGTGAGGCAGCAGTGCTTCCACTGTTGTGTTTCGGCGTGGAGAGTAAGACAGCCGGTGAAATTACTGGCACTTGAGGTATGCCATCTTAGGCCTCTAGGTTGGCAACGCATCTGCAATACCCCTGGTGTTGCAGATGTCTATGGGCGGTGGTGATCTCTTACCATCAGGAGACCCACTTGCTCGTTTGCCATATATATAAAAATAAAAAAATAAAAAATACCCTTAAAGTACATTAGATGGAAAAAATAAAAATAACATCGCATAGTATAAAGTGAATGATGTAGATGTACTTAATAGAATAATGAAACACGTTATTTCAATGGGGTGCTTAAACCTGGGAATATTCACTGCCAAAATTCCTGAATGAATTACCTGAAAATATATACCACAACGTTTGTGAAAATCCCCATAGATGTAAAAAAAAATCTAAAAACTTTATTTCTAGCTTTTCTTATGGCATAATTATGAATAGGTACATATAGATGCAGTTCAGTATTAAGCGACGCAGCGACAAATAAACCGTGTTCGATTTTAGTTCGCTTCCTAAGCTACTCTTACGAGATGGTGAACTTTTATTTTATTTCTTGTATAAATAAATTTTAAAGAAATCGTAAACATAGGTACAAAAAAAGAAAAACAAATAAAATAAATGATTCAGAAAATAAATGAACCAAACCAAAACGGGCCGCGTAATTAGTAAACGAAACGAGGGAAATCTGAAGCAACTAACTCGACTAGTACGTGCAAACCAACAAATCTAGTTAGTGAAAGTTTGCTATCAATTGTTGCTTTATCTGAAGGATAAACTTTGATGGAGATTTAGTTATCTTATAGATAAATCGCTTCCGGATTGTTTCCAATTAAGTAGGGGATATTAATTATTGATGGGTGCGGGATGGGGTGGGGTTTCGGAACATGAGATACGATGTGTGCTTGGGGTAAAGAGAGGTATGGGTATTTATTTATGTACTTACTAGAGTTTACCCGCGGCTTTGCACGCGTAAGCTATTCGATCTGGTACAATTGAAATTCCAGGATTTTATAAAATTCCCCTGGGAATTCCCAAAATATACATCGTGGTCTTCAGTGGCGTTAAACGGTTGTTATTTCGAGATTTTATCCCTATCCCGTGGGAATATCGGAATAAAAAGTAGCCTATGTTTTATTCCATATGTCCAGCTATCTACATGCCAAATTTCATCCAAATCCGTCCAACCGTTTCAGCGTGAAGGAGTAACCAACATACACACACACACACGCACGCACGCACGCACGCACGCACGCACAAACTTTCGCATTTATAATATTAGTAGGATTACCTACGATTTCGATAACGCGATGATGGAGATTCCTACCCATTTCCATTTTTTTTTACTTTTCTGTACAATTTGTTGTTTTTTTAATAACTGCAAATATTTGTTTGCAACAAATTTCACCCTATTTCCTATTATCGTCTACAATTGGACATACATCATAGTCCTCCCCCATCCATAGACCTCCAGTTGCTTCGGTTGGACCGGCTTGCATCCACCGCGACTCCGCGGCGTTAACCAATACATCAGTCCATCCAGTTATACGATATATCCTATAGTTTACTGAAAATATACTGAAAAATCTGGCCCTCAAATGTATGCAGAATCGGTAATTTTGTATGAAGGGTGGACCAAATTTTTTGCCGCTGAGTATATATTTTTACGTGATCGAGATGACATTCCTTAAATTTAAAAGCTGTCAAGCACCTTCGCACATAAAGAAAAAGAAAAAAAAACGTTGTTAACTGTCACTAATCATTGTTGACACAAATTTCAAAGTTTGATATTACAAATTTGACTCGGTTCTTAATGGTCTCTGCCCATTACACCGGCTAATGGTCATTTTCCACCGGCGAGGCGAGGCGAGAATTGAAATTTGTATGCATTCTCGCGCTCCCGCAGCGAGGCGCCGCGGGCGCTGCCATACAAATTTCTCGTCTCGCCTCGCCGGTGGAAAACCACCTTAAGACTATGACCCTATGTACTACAATAGATATCTAACTTTATGGTTGTCAACACAAGAGCTCATTTTGAAGTATATCGAACAATTTTTGAACACATCTGCGTCTTAATTTACAAATACACTGCAGGACACTTTGAAGTGTATAATTGATTTACATTATCACCAGCCCGTGATTTCGTTTATCGTCATTCCACATTCATAATGCAATTTTCCAGGTTATAACTATCTATACTTAAGGGTCTCAAACTATCTTACCAAATATAAAATATAAATATAAATTGGTCTAGTCTAAACGTAAAGAGGTAACAGACAGAGTTACTTGTAACAAATTTAGGTAATACATACTAATATTAAAAATGCGAAAGTGTGTTCGTATGTTTGTGTTTTGTCCGTCTTTCACGCCGTAACGGAGCGACGGATCGACGTGATTTTTGGCATAGAGATAGTTTATGGGCCCGAAAGTGACAAAGGTTACTTTTTAACCCGGAAAAATGTACAATTCAGCGCGCGATAACCGAATACCACGAGGGCGGAGCTGCGGGCAAAAGCTAATGTTACAATAAAGAAAAAGAAACCCTCAATATTTTTTACGTGGACGCCAATTTAAATCATTATAGGTACTTATACCATGTCACTCCAACAGTTTTGACTAATCTAATTATACCTCATATATCTTAAAAATATTTAGGATACATGGAACACCAATATAATTCACATACTTATTTGCATACATACAAATACACTTGAAAAACAGAAGCCTCCTTACGGCAGTCGGGTAAAAACACATAGTTTCATGCAGCATTTATTCATAAATAGGCACCTAATACTCTTCAAAATGGTTTTGAAGCTTTTATTTTATTGAAATAATAAAAGGTTTTTTTTAATAAAAAAAAACATACAAACAGTGCGAGGGTGTTTAAAGGCTTCAACAATATGCTTAGCCAGTAGCCGATTCGCAACCGCAATGACGCACTTTGACCTTCGTATTGTCTATTTGTAATAACATTGTTGTGTCTTGTGTTATTGTACTTATTGTAAATAGATGTAATTTCTTTCTTTCTTTCAAACATATCAAGTCAAATAAAAGCTTTTTGAATATTGAGTCAGCAAATAATCAGTAAATTTAGACTGCACCCATTTAAGTGTCCTCATTTTTGTAATGGAGTTTATTGGAAACCGCGTGTTCGGGCGGCAACGGGGCGAGCGTAATGCAAAAACTTTAGATGGTGCCGGCGCGTCGTCTGGCCCCGCAGCGCACGCGTTGAAACCAGTACGGTTAAGGATATAGGAGGATTAGAGTCATTGTTCGCAATAATGTGGACATGACTCCAAAATCCCACTAATACTATAGTTAAATACGAAAATTTGTAAGTCTGTTTGTTTATTTCTTCATCAACGTCCAAACCGCTGAAATGATTCAGATGAAATTCTGTGTACAGTTAGTTTGAGTTCCGGGGAAGGGCATAGGATAATATTTAACCCGAAAAATTGCATAGTTCCCGGGCGATAGCGATAACTGACTTCTACTTGGACGGAGTAGCGGGTAACGGCTAGTAAAGTAAATATCAATTTGATCGCGTTGATTTAGAAGTTTGATTTTACTGCTTTAAGGAGTAGCAAGGGCTAGACCGCTTCCAACCGAAGCAACTGGAGGTTTATGGGGGAGGCCTATGTCCAACAGTGGATTTCCTATGGTGGATATGATGATGATGATGACGGGGTAGAAGACCTGAGTATTTGATATTATTTTCAGCTTGATACCTCCACGAGTTCTTGAGAAAAAGGGTCACATTGACAGACGGACAACAAGGTAATGCCATAAAAAGAAAGAAAAAATATTTATTGTCCATAAAAAAAACACATACATATTAGTGAGAATGATATGAGGCAAAAGGTTCAGGCTCAGCATGTGCGGTAAGGACTATGCTTCACCGCTCTGATTTTCGGCCTGCACCTTTACACAGCGTACAGACATTACACGAGACGGGTAGGACTTGACTTAAATAGTTATAAGGACTCCGTTTTTTCCTTTTGAGGTATAGAACTCTAAAAAGCTACACTATATCAGATTAATATAGACGTTTCATCCCTGAACAGTACAAAGACAGCAAGAAACTTAGAAAAAATCCGTTAACTTACTGCTCTATATTTATTTACTGCGTACCCATTGACCATTTATAAAGTTTCGGACACACAATGTTTAATGAAATCTGCGGTAGCGAACTTCATGGCATCGATTTATGCATCAATACTTTTGTCTGACTCATATTCATAACTTTTATTTAATCGATTATTTTCAACTAGCACGTGCCCGCGACTCCGTCCGTGTACAATTCGTCTTATCACTATCCCGCGGGAGTTTATAAAAAGCAGAGGTGTTTACTGTAGTTTTAAGTATTTTTTGTGTAATTATTTATAAAAAAAAAAGACTTTCTGCCAAGTTTCTTGCGGCGCATTCTTCTTGGCAACGATGGTCTTTTCGAAAGCGCTGGTAGTTTAAAAAAAAGACGTGTCAAAGTGGCCATCGCGGCCTATTTACGGAATAAACGATTTAAATTTGAGTAAAGACCAGAAAGTTAAAGTATTTTGACCTTTATATTCAGCTATATACGAAAATACAGGAAACCTAGAAGAAAACGATCCTCATAGCTCAAAAATGTACCAACGTGGTTCAAAATGAGCATGAGGCTTCCTTTGCTGTCTCTCTCTAAAGATTGCCGATCTCCGGAAATATGGCACTGCAAGAAAAATATACGTATATTTTATTAGTACCAGTTTCAAATTACGTGGCAACACAATAAAAAATTACCAGCCTGAAATAGACACCCTGTTAATAATACCCTCTCCGCACAATACCCGCAGAACAAAAACCCAATCCAATTTGCAAATACGCGTTTAAAAATAGGTACCGTATTTAAATTCGACCTCAATGTCCCCCTTCACTCAATTGTACGCTCGTGCCTGTGGCATGTGGCTATGGTTTTCGCCAGTGTTGCCAAATTAATCTATTTTATCTAAAATGTGGTATTTAACTTTGAGTAGACTACCAGTCTACTCGTGACCACGGCCACTGTAATGCGGTCGAAACTTCGAGGTAAATATTACTTGTTATGATTTGTTGTTTGGAGTCTTTTTGTATTTTTTATTGCAACTCCAAATTTGTTATTTTTACGTTCATCCCGTAAAACCATATCGGAACATAGATGTCGCTAGTGCTGCTGCTTAAGTAGCGTAGTAGAAATAAGCAACCTGAGATATGGGTGCATAGGAGAAATTCGTGTCTGTACTCCTGTCCAGTAGTAGTGTAGGGGTATGGCACGCAGCACGGAATGCTGAAGACCTCGGTTCGATTCCCAGCGCTGGTCTCTTTTTCTTGTTTTTCTGTGCATCCATGTCTCAGTTTGTATTTTCGAAATATTACTTGTGTTTAGTGAGAAGTCTCGTTTATGCTATTTAACTGTGAGTGAAAATCATTAAAGTTTAAAACATTATAAAGTCATCATCATCTCAGCCTATTTACGTCCCACTGCTGGGCACAGGCCTCCTCTCAGAATGAGAGGGCTTGGACCGTAGTTCCCACGCGGGCCCAGTGCGGATAGAGAACTTCACGCATACCATTGAATTACTTCACACGTATGTGCAGGATTCTTCACGATGTCCTTCACCGTATTATAAATGTAATTTCCCACATGAATTTCGATAAACTCAAAGGGCCGGGGTTTGAAGGAACCCACGAATTTCTGCTTGAGAGGCGATAGGTCAAACCACTGGGCCACCAAGGCTTCAAGATATTACAAGTAAAAGCTTACAAAATAAACAGGACCGTTTAAGCGAACATTCTAGAGAACGTTTTAACGAGCATTAAAGCGAAACGACAGTAAATTTGCTTTGATCTTTTTGCCAATCGAGTAATTTTCATCATTTGGGTCAAACAACTTTTTCTTGTTTGTTATTCTGTCCCGTTGTCCAACAGACAACAGTGACAGACCTTCTTAAAAAAAACTGTTATAAAATTTGCTGGTGCTTAGGAGATAGTCCATAAAATAATGGACTTACAACTACGACAAAAAATTATAGAAAACATATAGAAACTCATGGTTTTAAAGAGAAGCGCCCAGAGGACGTACCTAACCATGGCAATGGTACAAAAAAAGTTGATCGACCTATTACGTCATCGTGAATAAGATTTTTTTTTACAAGCATTTACTGGCGAGTTTATTTATTTATTTATTTATTTATGTATTTGGGCACAAACGGTACAATAAAACTTACATTGTAAACAATGACATCAAACATTAACCAACAAAGTTGCCACAGGTTATTAATTCCCAATAATAAAGTATGAAACGGGTAAAGAAATAACAAACACCCAAAGAAAAGAAAAAAGGCTACGACTTGCAAAAAAGAGAACGTGCATATAACCCATTCTCAAAAAAATGGCATAACATTACTTAACTACTACTAATGACAGTCTTATATTTACTAAGAGAAATGCTAAATAAATCAATATCAGAGAATTTGCTGTTATACATTTTACAAACTCGTTTAATGAATGAGTTCGCAGCATATTTGCGATGAGTAAAGGGTACATGAAGCATACAATTAAGATTTCTCGAATTCAGGCGAGGTACTCTCAAACCTAATTTACTCAAAAGATACGGGGAGTCAATCTCATTTAATAATATTTTCAATAACATGACCTGATCTCTGAACGTGCGCCTACTCTCGAGAGATGCAAATTCCACATCAAAATGCTTTCCAGATCGCGAAGCTTTAAAGTTTATATGTTTTATTAGTTTATTTTGAATTCTCTCAATTGAGTCCCTGTAAACGTTATACTGAGGATTCCAAACCGCCGAAGAATATTCCAGGATTGGCCTCACCAAGGAGTTATAAAGAATTAAAATAGTATTAGGGCTCTGGAACTCCCTTCCAGACCTAAGTACGAAACCCAATAATTTAAAGGCCCTATTAGTAATGTTATGTATGTGCTCACAAAAAATTAACTTACTATCAATGTACACTCCTAAGTCCTTTACAGTTGTTGTCCTCTGTACAATTTCATTATTTAACACATAATCATATTTAATAACATTATTTTTTCTGGTAAAAGAGATCACGTTACATTTTTTAACATTCAAATGTAGAGCGTTATCTTTACAATATTGGCCAAGACTATTTAGATCAGTTTGTAACTCCGAACAATCATCAGCAGTCTTAATAATCTTAAATATTTTTTTATCATCTGCGTAAAGTAAGCAGTTACTAGATTTAAACTGAGAAACTACATCATTTATAAAAATATTAAAGAAAAGCGGTCCCAAATGGGACCCCTGAGGGACTCCGGAAGGAACAGGCACGAAACTTGAGCAGAAACCCTTTACCGCCACTGCCTGAGACCGATCTCTCAAATAAGACTCGACCCAACGCAGAAGATCCCCATGTACACCAGCAAACTCAAGCTTCCGCAATAACAACTCATGAGAGATTTTGTCAAAAGCCTTTGAGTAATCAGTGTACACGGCATCCACCTGGAAACCCCGTCCATCGCAGTGTAGACCTGATCGACAAATTCACAAAGGTTGGATTCAGTGGATTTCCTGTCAACGAATCCGTGTTGCTCTTGGACAATAACTGATCTCAGAACAGGAAACACGTGGTCATAGATGATCTTCTCAAACAGCTTAGGAATGACACTAATCTTAGAAATCGGTCGATAATTACTAATATCATGCCTGTCGCCTGCCTTGAACACAGGGGTCACAAATGAGCACTTCCAGCAGTCAGGCATAATCCCCGATTTTAACGACTTATTGAAAAGAATAGTAATTGGCAATGACAATTGGCTTCGGCTATGGTACCAAAACAGGGGTGGAATACCATCGGGGCCAGAACCCTTTTTTAAATTAAGATTCCTTAAATAATTACACACTTTGTCACATGTTATATCCACTCCATTAATATTAATACAATTTGAAAAATCATCCGAAGGAACAAAAGTACCATCACTGGCAACCGACGTTTCAAAGACCGAGTGAAAATATCTATTAAACAGATTACAAATCTGGACACCATCCGAAACAGTCTCACTGCCCAAAAACATAGAGTCCGGGATAGAAGAGCCTGAAGCGTTATTCTTTTTCGAGTTAACGAAACGCCAAAAATATTTACTATTTTCTCTTATTTTAGACTCCGCATGTACTATATAGTTCCGGTAACACGATTCTTGAATTCGCCTCTGACGCTCTCTAAGTATAGCGAACGTATTGTAGTCGCCAAGCCGGCCGTAAATTTTCCATTTTTTATGGAATTTTAGCTTTTCATTTATAATTTTTATTAAAGGTCTTGAGTACCAGACTGGATATCTTAAATTATTGTTTACTTCCTTAGAAGGAACGCAGTGGCAAATCACTTCTTCAAGTATTTCATAGAACCGCTTCACCGAAACATTTATATCCTCGGACGCAAGGCTACTTTCCCAGTCTATAACGGCTAGGCGTCGGTTAACTTCATCATAATCAGTGGCCCTAAAAAGACGTATAATACGTGGTGGAGGCCTTAAAGCCCGCCAGCCTAAATCACTGACTTCTATAGCAAGTGCTGGATGATATTTATCTTCTTGTACAAAGGAGTGCACGGCTTTCTTTACAATGCAATTCAAATTGCCTATAACTAAATCTAATATTTTCCCATAAATGTTACGAACAAGATTAAATTGCCGCAAGTCATTGAATGAAAGAAAAGCTTTAAGGGACTCCACAACAGGCAGAACATTACTAGGAGTCTCCAGCGATGCAAGCCCAGAGTCCGATGGCGAAGCGGTCCAGATCGCTTGACTTAAATTAAAATCACCAACTATAAAGTATAGGTCGTCAGCATTTTCCAATATACCTCTTGACACCGACTCAAAAAATTCCAGCTGAGCATCATGCAATTGTGGGCACGGCGGAAAATAACAGCAGTATATACGGCAGCAACACTGCCTTGAACCCCGCTTCATAGACACAGTAACGGTCAACAAGTCAGCAGCGGAACCGGAAGACGGTAGACACTCGAAATGTTTTACCATCATCCCGGCACGCACAGCAACCAATACTCCGCCACCTCTGGTGTCCCCTCTAGCCGCATAATCTCGGTCACATCTGTACACCGTGTATCGAGAGTCAAAGAGTTCAGAGTCAAAGACACCGGGGAGTAGCCAGGTTTCACTCAAGCATATGATGTCATATTCAAAATTGAGTACATTATTATAGAATACAGCTGTCTTTGTTCGGAGTCCACGCACGTTCTGGTAATAAATGGTTAACTGTTCATACATTTAATACAAAAACTATAAACAAAATATTTAACATTTTTCTTTATACAATGAACTCCCAATATTTGACTTTGATTTCTGATAACATCGCCTGTAAAATTATAAGAAATAAATAAAAAGCACTCATTTTTAACATCCAAAACCTTTACAGATCCTATAAAAATATTATAAATAAACTCTCTGGAAATAACTAAACATCTCAAAAACAGAAGAAAAAACAAAACACCAAGAGATACAAATACATCATACATGATAAATAAATAGACCATTCCTATACAATCTTTTTTAGGTCCGCGGGGTTAGCGATATGTATGACTTGACTAGTATCGTTCTTCCTCGCAAATATACAACAGTTCTTGACCCAAACATATTTATAATTCTTTTCGGCTTTCAATTTCTTAGCATCCCTCAACAAGGCTTTATTGCGGCTCGTTAAATGCTCGTTGAAGTATATCGACGAATTGCTACCATGGTAACCGACATCGCAGGCCTTAAGGTTCTTCATTTTTTTTAAATTGACGAGGCAGTCGTCCTTCTTAAAGCGGGCCAAAAACCGTACAACAATTGCTTTGGGACGATTGCTGTCACTATCTTTAGGAGCCACGCGGGTGATAAAATCGATGTCTGTCTTGGTGTTAATAGAAATTCCTGACAAGGCAGTAACCTTTTCAAGGAGTTCAAGAAGGTTTTCACCCTTTTTTTCAGGTATCCCAAGAATCTCAATGTTTGACCGTCTAGCCCACTGTTCTTTAGAGTCGGTGATGATTTCTGCTTTTATGGTAGAAGTTTTGATCTCTTTAATTTCAGCCTTTAAGGGAGCATGTGAAGCTACTTTATTTTCCAGGCACTCAATCCTCTTTAAAAGATCATCATACTTAGAGTTGATAAATGAAACAGAGTCCTTCAGTTCTTGCAACTCAGCGCGCAAAGGGGCTAGCTCATCTCTGATAAATTTTTTAAACGTGGACTCAAGTTCTAAGGTCTGAGCTCTAAGTAACTCCTTGACATCGTCGACTGCACAAAGGGAGGGGATGTCAGTTTGAGGAGAACTGGCAGTTTGATTGCTATCTGATGATGACTTTCCTTCGGTGGTCTTCACGTTTCGCGCGTGCACAGGTGTATTGGAGTTGTCGCCACCCCTTGGACGGGACGCAATACATTCGGGACAGACCCATTTCGAGTTCCCTGGGATGATCGTGTAAATGTTCTTTTCTCCCCCTACCGGTGCATTAGAACTTTAATTTATTTTGATTACAATATTTTATGTGGAACTAAATATACGATTCGGACCCAAACCTTTAATATCGAAATTGAGGCGGGAATGTGAATTTCATTTTGTCAAAGATTTTCTGCCGTGTTATTTTTACGAAAATAAAATGAGTTCTACAAGTACCAAGTGACAAAAATATCCTAATGGGAACACCGCAAACTTCTGACTTTCTTTTTCTTTTCTTTCTTCTTCTTTATTATTAATACCTTTTTGTTATGCTACGTTACTTTGTCACGAATAAATGATTTCTATTTTTCTATTTCTTACCCGTAGCGCAGTATCTTTTATCAGTAAGGTTTATTTTAAACTTTTTAATAATAAAGTGTTAATTTGTTTAGATTGTAAGTAGATTGTTATATAAACATATTGTGTCGAATAAATATAATGTTTTCGTTTTATTTCCTTGCATATTTGGAGAAAAGCTACTGCTTTTGCCTGTATACTTACAGGCCTCGGCACGAATGTCATTTCGTGGATTCGTATCTATTGAAGCTACGCTTCGTCCTTCAAAACCATACTCATTCCACGAAATGACTTTCCCCGCCCTCTGCTATATACCATATCACTCATTAAACATATAAGGTTCTGTGTCACAATTAAAAATGCTTGAAACAACTTTTATTTACATAAATTAGCCACTTTTCCTCAACAACGATATAAATTTTCTGGCTACTTTTTCTTTTACAGACTTGGCAACACTGCTCGGGATTGTATTCACACTTTTGGCCCTTATTTTATTATCCGACCGAAGCCATTCTCGCGATGATCCAATTTGATTTCAATTTAACGTGTGCTGTAAAAATAATGTGAATCTGAGCACATTTTATGTTGCTTGGTTCATTCATTTGCAACTCACAATAAGCATTGGGAAAAAATGCTGTCGCACGCAACAAGTAAGCATTCCGTTTTTGTCTATGGTTTATATTGACAAATATAAATAATTGATACAGCAAAAAAAACATAATAATAATAAAGTGAAATAAAATAAAATGAGAATACAAAATGCAAAAAATAAATAAAAATAATTAAAAATACTATAATACTTTGTACACGCCCATAGAAGCTCCTGTCAGTTTCTATGGGAACACAAAAAACAGGGCCGGTATTTCCATGTCGGTGTTATCTGGGTCGGGAAAGAGTGTCCTGTTGTGCAACGTGACACGCGCTACTACGAAATTAGGAAATTGAAGTTCGTATCGTACCGTCCCTCTCGCTCTCGTATTAACTCTCACTCTAATATTATTTAATACGAGAGAGAGAGGGACGCTAGGATAGGTACGAATTTTGATTTTCGAATTTCGTAGTAACACCCCAGGATTTTGAACATGAAACTACCGTGAGACTCACTCATATTAAATGATATTGTATTGTATTGTATTGATATTGTATTGTGCGTCATCGGTTGGTGTGAACGTGCCTTTACGGAGCGATGTTGTTAGTGTTGTGTGCTACCCTACATTAGACATTGACAATAAAAATGACGATAAAAATGCGGGTAGTTGTGCGCCGGTGTTAGTTTCGTCGGGCAGTATGTCGCGCGAGCAGAGCGTTGGCGCGTAGTGTGTGTGTTGCGGCAGCCGCCGAGTCGCGTGCTCCTGAGAAGAAGGGCTACGAAATAGCCCGAAACATGTCGAGCTAAACTCGGTTTAAGACGAGAGTTTTCCGTTACAATATCATTTAATACCCCAGGATTTACTTCAAAGCCGCCGTTGAATATAATACTTAAGTCTTTTTAGGGTTCCGTAGTCAACTAGGAACCCTTATAGTTTCTCCATGTCTGTCCGTCTACGGTCGTCCGTGTTTCAGACGTCTGTCTGTCCAGCCGCGGCTGAGCTCAGAGAGTGTTAGTACTAAAAAGCTGTAATTTAGCATGAATATACATATCAGTCACGCCAACAAAGTTGTAAAATTATGTTACCTCCCATACACGTAAAGTGGGGGTGATTTTTTTCTCTCGACTAACCCTATAATGTTGAGTATCGTTGGAGTAAATTTTTTAAAACCGTTTAAAATTGGGGGGTTGCCAGGACGATTTTTCGATTCAGTGAATCTGTTTGCGAAATATTCAACGTTAAAGTGCAAATTTTCATTAAAATTGAGTCTCCCCCAACCCGAAATCCCCCCTGCCCTCTAAATTCTAAACTGTTTTGTAAAAATTTGAAAAAGTTTAGGATGGTAGTAAGTAGGTACCTACATCAAATTTACAAGGAAAATTATAACGGCTATACTTATAAGATTACTTGAGAATTATTAGTAGTTTAAGAGTAAACAGCAGCCGAAGGTATAAAATAAGTATACCTAAACTTGGAAGATTACACAATACTAAATCCTTAGAAAAATATTACTTGATATTTTCGTAATGGCTACGGAACCCTATCTTGGGCGTGACCAACACGCTCTTGGCCGGTTTTTTTTATATTTGGCTGTACATAAAATCCGATAAATGTAAGTATTGTATCTTCCATAACTTGTCTGACTCAAGATTTCTTAACTTAAAGCTACAAATGTTTCATTTATTTATTTTATTGAAAAAATATTCTGAAACATTTCTTTCAATGTAACTCATTTTGCGGAAAGGTTGTAAATTCAAGGGAAAAACACGTAAAAAAGATTGTGCGGTCAACTGGCGAGTGGAAAGGAATGGAAAGGCGATAAAAAGGGCCGGTGACCGATTCACCGATATATTGCAACCCGGTTTGGGTTACCATTTCCAAATTTCAAAAGTCCTGAAAAATAGGTTAAAATAAATAAAAAACATCAAACTAAAAAACAGATTTCAGTAACAACATTTTTACATAACCAGCATCTACTGTGGTGTAAGTGAAAGTTGTAACTGTATATTGTCTTTTTTTTTGATGTGTAAGTAGAACAGATCGTTTTTTTTCTAGGTACCTAAATGAAAACATACAATGACATTTCGTACTGAAGTGACTATTACGTATGATAGCGGAAGAGCAAGGTAAAAATAGTTCATTGATGTTGTGATAGTTCATTGAAGACCGAAGGACGAGCGTCGGTAGTTGTATTTATGCGTCCGAGTTGAGAAACTTCGATAATGCGATATAGGATGTTGCAGTTGTTCTGTGTGACAACTAGATGATACTAGAAACCTCGACAATATGAACCTCCGCAAAGTAACGCCTGCACCCATCAACCATGCGTTATATAATTTACATCGTTTCTAGCGCCAGCAACGAAGATGCCATAGGCACAACGTAAACACGCAATATTAAGGAAAAGTTACAAGCTTTAAACCCAGGAATACCCGGGTGGAATCGGTAAAACAAAAGTCCTATAAGTCCTGGAAAATTTGTCCAGATAGTAACCATACGGGTGCTTTTAGCAAATGACAATTACTTATTACGACGCACTTCGGATCCAGCGCTACTGAACTATTCGAGAGCGATTGATTGAATCTTTCGAACTTCCGTTGCTTAGTGGTGATTCGGGTGAATTTTTCAATGCATATAGTTGTATCTACCGTATTGGATCGGTGCAACCTGGATAATAATGGTTAAGGAATATAATTATATAACTTATATTATAGAAACTTATTACTAAGCTATTACCTAACACGCGAGTGGAAGGGCATAGGAGAAGTTTAGGTAGGTAACTAACCATATAGAATAATGATAATGCTTTCTTCAACTTTGACATGCAAATTGTTGATAAATTTGTACTTATTCAAAAAAAATGTGACAAGTTTGTATTGTTATTCAAGCATTTAATTAAGTATTTAATGAGACGTATGTGTATGATTTGATGACTTCGTGGGGTATTGACCCACTTTTATTGGTCTGATTGAATAGAAATTTGGTACAGGTATATAGTTTGGATGACAATGCAAATACAAAAAGATCTTTCAATGAAATGAATAAAAAGTACCTACGAATTTTACAGTTATACTAAGGTTAACTCTCTGATCTCGAGCCTTTTACAACTCAATAAAGTAAATTAAGTTAAAATGGAGTTTTTTTTTTAATCTGAATGAATATCATCAATGGCTGGGAGTCCTACAGAAATTGACTAATTGAATAAGACTCTTGTACGCTCGCGGGAAAAAGTGGTTTTAAATATAGAGAGATGAATGGAAAATAATTGTTCTGCACAAGACAGAGTGACTACCTTTCAGAGTTTTATTTTACTTGCATTGATTATTTGTCTGCTGTTGTTGACCGAGCGAGAAAGAAGCGTCTCCGTTTAAGGTTGGACAAAAATATTTCTGTATGTCTGTTCTCCTCAACAGATGGCATTTTTCAACCAATCTCGTGGATTTTTTGTGCTAAGTCAATAATTATATGTTTTTATTGCTTTTTAAATTTAATGCAGTTTAAATTAATTTTAAAACAAATTTTGAGTGTATGGTTGTGTGTGCGCTTGTGTATTTGTTACTCCTTCACTCCTAAACGGCTGAACGGATTTAGATGAAATTTGGTATCTACAGGCTACTTTTTATGTCGATATTCTCTCGTGATTGGATAACATCTTGGAATTTCAAACGCGGGTTTGTG
Organism: Choristoneura fumiferana; assembly: GCF_025370935.1. NCBI lineage: Eukaryota > Metazoa > Arthropoda > Insecta > Lepidoptera > Tortricidae > Choristoneura > Choristoneura fumiferana. The sequence goes on from NC_133492.1 coordinate 3,208,944, forward strand.
TCACAAAATTTGGCAGGAGTGATTTTTGATGCAAAGTCAATAAAGACCACGATGTATTTTTTGGGAATTCCCACAAGAATTCAGAATTCATTCAAAACCCGGAATTTCGATTCAACTGCTGTGCTGGTGCAAAGAAATAAACAAAACAAAGTGTCCTTCTTTATTAAGTACATCAGCATACCAATATACAGTTAGCTCTGGCCCTGCTATGATCATTGTATGCAAACCAACATGGCTACGAATATATCGTTCCACATCCTTCACTCCCAAGAATAATGTAAGATAAGATATAATTAATCCATCCTTTATATCCGTTTCCCGTACACCATAGCTTAAGCTCGTAACTATCATTAATCGTGGATGTTTGTCATAACATGATATGGGGGCTGCCGCGGTAAGCATAGGTAAAGTGTATGAGTAGTTTTGTTGAAATAATGGGGCACATTCCTGAAAAAAAAAATCTAACTGACGACCGGATAGCCAAGTGGTTAGAGAACCTGACTACGAAGCTTGAGGTTCCGGGTTCGATTCCCGGCCGGGGCAGATATTTGTATGAATAACATGAATGTTTTTTCTCGGGTCTTGGATGTTCAATATGTATTTAAGTATGTATTTATCTATATAAATACCTATGTTTATCCGTTGCCTAGTATCCATAGTACAAGCTTTGCTTAGTTTGGGACTACGTCAATTGGTGTGAAGTGTCCCATGATACTTTCTTTTTTTTTTGTTTAGTCCATCAGTTAGGATTATCAGATGTTTCTTGGTCAGTGATCTTTTTCTAAACATACCTACAGTTGCCTTAAAGCTTATTTAGACTTGCAAGAAAAATCGTGCAAGTTTCATTACATTGCGAGGCCGTAAAGCTAACTAGTCTGTAGTGGTCAATCGAGCGCCGCAATGAAATGCAACTTACACATGGGCGTACGCAGGGGGAGGCAGGGGAGGGCAGCTGCCCCCCTCCCCGCAAATTGTATGTTCTACAAATATTACGTTTACCTATGAAGCAGGATCCCTTGCGGGTATTTGCCCTACACACTACAGATACCTTGTGTTTCATGTAGGTGTCTTTGTGTAGTGTGTATGACAAAACAAGCGCGGGCGATCTGACCTAAAAAATTGATAGAACACTTATTAGGCTGATGGTACCTAAGTGGTCATAGAGGTAGAGGTCAGGTGCCGCGGGTGCTGATGGGGACCATCACGAGTGCTGCCTTCTGGCCGAAAGACGGCGTGTGCGGTTCCGGGGCACCATGCGATTAGATGATGATGATGATGATAGTTACCACCTACCACCAGCAACCTAATGTATATGTAGGTTAGTCTGTAAGGTATTTATTGTATGGGCCATGTTGCCTGAATTAAACAGTTTATGGTTTATTATTATTATTATAAAAATAATGGCTACTGCTTCGTAACCAACAATGCCTTTTTTCAAGACAGCGTTAAAATTAAAATATTCTTTATATTATAATTTGTCTTTATATTTTATCATCATCTTCATCATCATCCCAGCCTATATACGTCCCACTGCTGGGCACAGGCCTCCTCTCAGAACAAGAGGGCTTGGGCCATAGTTCCCACGCAGGCCCAGTGCGGATTGGGAACTTCACACGCACCATTGAATTGCTTCGCAGGTTTGTGCAGGTTTCCTCACGATGTTTTCCTTCACCGTAGCTCGTGGTAAATTTCAAATTTTACATTTATATTTTATATCAGTCGCGAAATCTCAAATTTGCTATTTTTGTAGTTGTATTGTGTGACTCTACCATGAATATTTTGAACTACCGTAAACTGCTTCAACTTTGCCCTCTGGCCCCAACATTGCCCAAGTTGTTTTAGAGTCGATAACTAAGCACTCTTATAGGTTTTAAACTTTTATCTACACGGGAATTATTATTAAGGGGGGATAAAAGTTTTAAAACCTAAAGGGTGCTAAGTTATCGACTCTAAATCGAATCAGGCAATGTTGGGGCCAGAGGGCAAAGTTGAAGCAGTTTACGGTACATTCTGCTTCGGTTTCAACTTAAGCGGCTGAGCATATTGCCGCACCGATGTCGTTGAAAACGCGCAACATGTTAACCTACTAATGTTTCGCACGATAGCTATTCTTAATCAAATTCTTTCTCTTATTTCTTCTTAAATTAGTGTAGTAATTGATTACCTCTGCAAAGTAATGCCTGAAAGTAATAAACATTTTGATACCAATTTCCTGTGTTTTTTTTGCTTTAACTTTAACTAGCGCAGTGTTCTAATTAGCTTTTACTTGCATTGCCTATCCCGGCTACGATTCGGGTTGTCCAATCCACGGGTCGTCCCTGGGGCCAGCCAGAGTTAACGTTGTAGCTAGAGCAAGGGGTTTTAAGAACGTTTACATCAACCCGCATTTATTTTCCGCACTGATGATGGAAAAAACCTTTGGCCTTATCTGCACTTAAGGGGTCTATATCGACTGGTAGAATATTGTTAGCCATAATGTAATGTTAGTCATAATGTAATGTTTGTCATGATGTAATGTTTGACATGACTCTTTTTTTCTCTGCAACAGAATTGTTATAAAACAAACCTAACCTAACCTATAGAGTTCTACAGGATGACCATTAAAAAAATTAAAGTGTACGGTTTCAGCGGGAAAAAAATGATGGCTAAAAATAGTCAAAATATTGCATTATGATTATGACTTATATAATTTTGGCAGTCGAAAGGATCCTGCACTTAACATGAGGTGAGATATTGGTCAATCACGGTCAGTTTCATGTAAAAAAATACGATTAACGCATTTCAAAGTCAAAGTCAATATGTAAGTATACTCAACGGCACAAAATATGGCCCACTTTTGAGCACCAGATTTTTTGCCGCTCAATATATCTAGTATCTACACCCATATAGTAAATCCTCCATTATGCGTTCAAAAACCATAGATAATGACCAGCATTACGACATTGGATTTTATTATGAACACGGCAGTATCGTAATGGTCATTAACTCATTACGATACAGATATATGTATCGTAATGAGATTTCATACATCATTACAGCACCGGGGCGCGCCGCGAGCACGAGCAGCAGCAGGTCGTCGCGCGCGCAGCGGGCGCAGCTCGTGGGGCAGACATACCCACCTAGTCCTCGTTAATGCAGGTCATTCTCGATGGTTCGCGGAACACATGATAGAGGATTTAATATATGGATGTAGAAAAAATATTGTATGCAACTGTACGTAATTAGGCCTTAAAACACTCATGTGACCCTATTAATTGAGTCAATTTTTATCTTACAAAAGAGAGCAATTAGAGCAATTTATAATTTGAAGACGCGTGAATCTTTAAGATCTTTTTTTAAGGAAACAGATATCCTAACCCTGCCGTCGCTTTATGTTTTTGAAATAATCATGTATGTTAGGAAGAACATATGTGATTTTCCCACTAACGTCGATAAGCCAAAAGCTACTAGAAACACAGGGAAGCTTAAAGTTCCATCTTACAGACTGGCTAAAACCAAAAAGTCTTTTCTGGGAAATTGCATACGTTTTTATAATAAAATTCCAAAAAATATTATGAATGAAACGGATACAAAATTCAGATCTATTGTCAAGAAGACATTAATATCAAAGGCGTATTATAAAGTTAATGATTATATCATGGACAGGGATATTTGGAAATAATTCCGATCCGCATTAGCGATCCCTTCAAATAGCGAACCTACTGTGTTAAAAATAAAGTTGTGTTAAATACTTGTGATGTTTAAATATCATTTAATAATATTGTAAATCTGTTTTAAAAAAAAAATATATATATATATACCTCGTTGAGTTTCTTGCCGGATTCTTCTCAGCAGAGGTTTTTCCGAACCGGTGGTAGATTTTTTTTTGACATTCATAAGTGCTTGTTATAGCCTAAATTGAATAAAGATATTTTGACTTTGACTTTGATTATGAAACTCGGCTACGCTTTGTTTCATAAAACCACACTCCTGTTTTAAGGACCCCTATTACGATACAGTTGCATAAATAGCTATTATTCAATTTAGGCTAATAAGCAGTTATGAATTATTACTACGATAAGGTTACCTTCAAAAACAGTGTACCATTTCTTGTAAGGCCGGCAACGCATCTGCAGTCCGGTTGGTGCTGCGGATGTCTATGGGTGATGGTATTACTTAACATCAGGGGCAACTTAATACCGTCTGCTCGTTTGTCTGCTATAACATCAACAGCGTTCTGAACATGATCGCGAGCAGATGGGACTGCCCGTATATAAAACGCTGTTGTGCCATCTCCCAGTGGGATGGTTAAATAATTAGGTATTGTTTTAAAAAGCGTAGCTGTGTTTGCATGGAAAAGCGGCTCGTTCACCAAATGTTACTGTATTTTTTTAATAAGGAGTCTCACAACAAGTATTATTTCCTGTAAGTTTCAGCTTCTTTGTTATTTTTTTCTAAGATTTTTTTTTTTCATAAAAACCATTTTTTCCCACATTGTCTAATGCGATTCGCGTGTACTTTACAGTAATAAACATATAATGACTCACATATTCTTGAAATAATATTTAATAGTGCCAAAAAAATCTTAAATAAATGTAGGAAATAAAACTTGAGGTTTTCTTGTCTTGCTCTCTACAAAAGTGACACCAACAGTTCTTAAGTGATTGCTCATATAGAGGCCTGCAACATTTTTTTTTTTTTCAAAATAATCCAGTTGGTACTTCGTACTAGAAATTGGAAAAAATAAAGGACAGGGTATACCCATTAACCCGCTAACGAGCTATACAATACATATGTGAATGACAGATAATTTAGTCGCAAAAGAGATGACATTGCAATCTCTTTATTATTAACGATATAGGTACTGGCGGATTGCATTCTTAAGGGTATTACCGTATACCGTATCCTTAATTTTTCAAATACATGTAAATATTATTTAGAATTGAAGAGGTAGACGATAAAAAGGTTTGAAAATGCTGTTTTACAGGATACCTACTATATAAAGCCTTAGTCGCTGTTTGTTATAGGTACAGGCTGATCCTTGTAATGGTGACGGGTCGTAAACATACGTAAGTCGTGGACTCGTTAAACTAACTCCAAAAGGTGTAAAAGAGATCGTAAAACATATAAGACAATACCCTTCACTTACACTTAGCTGTCATGACAGAAAGTATGGGTTGTTTTAAGACGAACGCCGTATACATAAAGAACTTAAGTAAATGACGTTTTATATGTAAGGTAAATGTCTGAGTAAGAAGAATTGCGAAACTGAAGTGGCAGTGGGCGGGGCACATTTCTCGCAGGACTGATGGCCGATAGGGTCAGAAGGTTCTCGAATGGCGTCCGCGGACCGGGAGACGAGCTGTCGGTAGGCCTCCAACAAAATGGAGCGACGACCTGGTTAAGATCGCGGGATCGCGGTGGATGCGGAAAGCACAAGACCGGTCTGAGTGGAGAGCCTTGGGGGAGGCCTATGTCCAGCAGTGAACGTCTTTCGACTGACCATAATGACCAACTAGTGGGACAGTTCCGAGCACTCGTACGATTACCTTAGTAATTAGGTAGTTTCCTGGGTAAGAAATGTATATTATTATTATATTTAGTCCGTCAATTATAATTAAAGGCACCACTCACCGTTAAACGATTTGGCTAGTAACGTTTAGGCAGATCATGAAACGCCGCCATATCGGTTCTGGCACTTCGCCGGCTGCTGCCGCGGCACGCTTGCTTCGCTCGCTCGGCTCGTGCGTTGTGGTCACAATTCATACCAATCACTCTTCGCTTCGCTTGCCGTACCTAAATTTTTCTTTTTTTCAGCATATCACGATATGCCCGGATTACTACAGCTAGGAATATCGACGAATGCGTTGCTCTAATCAATCCGTCGTATTGATTCTCAGGCACATCGTGATATGCCGGGCCAACTTTTAAGCATTATCATGAAATGGCGCTATTTCATAATATGCCTAGGAATTTCGTGATCTGGTGTATTTTATAATCGGCCGCCGACAAATAGACCAAGATGATGATGATAACGAAATGATGACGATTATATTTTAAACAAAATAATCGTTTTTGTATGAAATTTTATCACAATTATTATCCCTTTGCGGCCACCGATAACTCTTAATTGAAGCTGCAACGCCCTCGGGCTATTCCATTAATTGCTTTCCTTTATCTACGGCGGTTAAGGCAAGCTATAGACTGAAGACGAACTGGCTTCCAGCAGCCCACCCCAGTGTAATGAAAATTTTCTTTACGGAAACGTACTTCAAAAGGAATAAGTTTTTGTTAAAAATATTATTTTTTTTTTACTTTTTTGCTGGCTGAATTTTTTGTAGTCTGTACCTGCCTACTTTTTTATTACATCGTTTCAAGTCGGTGGCATCAACTGTTGAAGAGTTCCGTCCTGCGGAGATATTCCTGGCTGGACCACCACAGTGTAAGTACCAAATTAATTTATTGTTTGGTCACTGAACTTGCATAAGGAGATATTTCGTTTCAGCTCAATTATAAAATCAATGTAGGTATCTAAGTATTTTTTCATTTCAAAAACGCGGGGTATCGAAACCTAGGGTAAGTACTTCCAGCAGACGTAGAATCATGAAACTGGCATGAAGGCCTCAAAGAAAGCAAAACGTCCGAATATATAATAACAATCCACAAAAATAGCTCGATTCCTCTTAGAAACTCTATGGAATACAAAGTTATTTTTTTTTCTAACTTTATGATTTAAATTCGGGTTTTGTTCCGCATATATATATATTTTTTTTGTAAATAATTAATACAGAAGTGCACTTGATTGGCTCTTTTTAAGCGTCGGTTTGAGAATCTCTTTTTGCTATCGAATAATTTGTCTACTGAATAGTCCAATGTAGTTACGAAAATTCGGTAAACTATTCTGAGCACTTCAAGGGTGCTCAAGCACTAGAGAAACTTGGTAACATCTTGGTAAAACAGTTTGATTGAAGTTTCTCGCCTACAAATTCTAATGTACGTAATAATGTACGAAGGCCGCACTTAAGCCTCCTTTAAATTAGTTAGTTAAGAATAAAATGAAATTATTTTTGACTCTCGAACCCAGTAGAAGGGTGTTATTTATTAATTAAAAAAAACATTTATTGTGAGTCAAATAAAGGTCACAGCTCTTTAGAGCTACCCGGCACCCGACCAGCACCGCCCCGACTTTCGGCGTCCACTCGTTGTCGACAGGTGGTCCACGGGTGGACGCCGCGTTGACAACGAGTGGACCTCGCGTGGTCCACGCGTTGACAACGACTGGACCTCGTGTGGTCCACGAATTTTCTAGTAACCACTATGGCGGCGAGCTAGCAGTGGGCTATCACCGAGTGGTCCACTCGCCGTCCGCGCGTGGCGACCTCGCGAGTGAGGCAATCCGTTGACGCTACGGAGTTGATGTAGTGAGCGCATAGCATACCTATACAAATCTGTATGAAGAATACTAACCGCTCGAGGCGAGACGGTGCTGGTCACGTTCCCGGTGGCTGTAAAATGAGCTGTGACCTTTAGACGGGATACGGATGTTAAAGAAAATTCTAAAACCTTGTGCGATTACCCAACACGCCATGGAATACGTTTAGGCTGTGTAACTTGTCTTATTAATTTCTTAAAGTGACTTTAAAGTCTTGAAACATAATTGAAACAGTCTCCAGTCCCAGCCTTGGCGTTACATTATTATCCAGTTAAGATGGAGCATAAAGTTTTTAACGATAACACTACCTACAAAGGTAGTTGAATAACTAGGTGTTACACGCTACTTTGTCTGGGATGAATTCTTTCATCACGTTACTTCGGGAAGAATTCATTCGGGATGAAAATATCCTAATATTTATTCTCTGCTCTTCTAATAGGTATAAGGTCTAATATGATCAATAGTTAAGGCGTAAAAGTTCACTTTCGCATTTATAAATGTAGCACAGAAATCAATGATATTTAACAATCAAAATATTCATTAATTCTGTAACTCTGCTTAATGCTGTAATTCTCGTGCAAAGTTGACATCTTTTTTTTGTCGACTTTTTAGCTCCTGTAATTCTGATATTACACATTTATATGAAAATCTGAAAAACCACAGGCATAGATAATTACGTCTAGTCCATACTTACAAAATTTCATCTATTTCTGTTGCCTAGTTTTCAAATGAGACCGGGACTACGTTTGTATGGAGAATGGAACGAAGAGACTTCTCTTAAGGGATGTTATTAGAAATGCGGTAGTTTGTTGACTAGGAGATACAGCGTTGGAAGACCTTCCACTGGATGAACATGACATCGCAAGAGTTGCAGCCAATTGAGGGCTACATACGGTAACTTGACATTCATTGTAGCCTTTGTTTCATAGCCTCAGTAGGTCTCAAGCAGAAAATCATGGAATCCAATTCGGGCTCGCATTTCTATGGTTATCTAAACTCATACGCTAAATAAACCACACCCAATGCGCAGGTTTCATCAAGTGAGCACAAGAATCACAACAAGCTGCGTCATATCTGAATAGATCGATGTTCAACAAAGGCTTCGTCAATAAAATAAATTCAAGATCTGCAATAAGCTTCGTCACTTAAACCTAAACCCCAAAGCGAAATTACATCTCATTGCCACCAGCTTAACAGTGAAGGAAAACTTCGTGGTATACGGTATTTAAAAATAAAAAAAAAATAATAATAGTATTGACTATTATTGATTGTAGTATGGACTAGTATTGAAAATAATAATATTGACTATTATTTATAAATTAAAACTTCACAATGCCTGTTATCGAATAGAGAAACATTTTTAAGCTACCTTTACAAATAACAAAGTTATAAAGATTTGAAATTCAAGATACGCCATACTTGTTGCATAGAGAAAGCGTTTGAGAAAGAGACAGGTATGGCAGGTAAGATTTTTGCAAAAAATCACTATAAATCAAATTTTCAACCGATTTAAATTTTGTCTTCGCTAAACACTGTCTGTATATCAGACATTGCAAATTCAGGAGTTGTCAAATACCGTATTTTAATTCATGTCAGATTTAGCGGTTTACGCCAGCAAAGCCGCAGACAAAAGCTAGTTATGCACAAATAGGCACTTTACTGAATGCACTTTAAGTACATCCTCACCTTAAGAGTCCGTAAGCGACACTTAAGTCTCCTTTATCTACCGCGTAATGAACTTTGCTTAACTGTAGCTTGGACGAGTGCACCAGGGCAGGGGTACTGGAAGAAATTCTTTGTATAATAAACCCGCTAAGAGTTAATTAAGAACTATTTTGGTTTAACTTTTTATACAAAACGGAAGTATAATTAGCCAACTCTATATCGTGGTATAGCCTAGTAATTTGACCTATGTCCTCTCACTCCAATCTCAGGATAATGGGTGATTTTTTTCAAATGTTTTTTGCGAAATCAGATTTTAACTTTACCACAAGCTTTTCGGTAAAGGAATTTCGGTTCACCCGCAAAGTAATTTATTGATTTATAATATATTTAATTATTTATGTTACCTTATCAGTAGACATTAGACTTCCTAGAGTAATTTTGAGCTGACATAGTGACTTCTCATTAATCAATTTGCAATAAGAATATATTATCTATTGTAATTTATACGGGATGAGAACTAGTTCCCATCCCGAGCACCAGACCCTGCAACTAATTCGGGTGCCAAAGACAAGGATCACTTCGGGTCGCTGAGCCGCCGAAATAGATATTCCATGAATTGTCATTAGAATAATTCTAAAAACTACAAGAATAAATATCAATTCCCTTTCTCTAAAAACATTGACATTATACCGAATGTAATTCCACAGTACTAACAGAATTCCTAAGTAATTTAACTAAAATATACAGAAAAACTTCGACGTAACACAGTTTCTCAGTTCTTTTATGAGCCAGTAAAAACAAGGAGCTATGCGAAAAAATAATAATGACTCAATTAAAAAGTGAAGAATGAAAGAAAAAGAACTCATCGTTAAAGTTAATCCATTTAGGTGACGAGATGAAAGAATACTTCGTTATTATATTGAAGGAAGCGTGCGCTTTAGAAATCGGCGAGACATTTTATAATAACTTAACTTGTTACCCGGTTAAAACTAATCTTCTTCTACTTCTTCTTCTTTTCAGCACATATTTGTCCACTGTTGGACATATGCCTCTTCCATGGATTTCCATGTTGACCTAGATGCGGCAGATCTGGTCCAGGTTGGTCCTGCTGTCTTACGGATATCATCCGCCCATCTAGCTGGTGGTCTTCCTACGTTTCGGCTTCTAGTTCAGGGTCTCCAGTGTAGCGTTTTCTGGCTCCATCTATCATCCCCCGCGCGACAGACGTGACCGGCCCATTGCCATTTAAATTGCGCCACTCTCCTACCAATACAAACATAATAAAAACAAAAATATTATTTCGACCAACACAGGATCATAGTGTTGGTAATATGTTGATAAAGATTAACTCTACTTCTATGCCCAACTCAGCATACAGTCTGGCATCAGCGTGAAAGTATTTTAAAGATAAGAATTGATAAAAAAATTAATCATCATCATCCCAGCCTATATACGCGTCCCACTGCTGGGCACAGGCCTCCTCTCAGAACAAGAGGGCTTGGGCCATAGTTCCCACGCGGGCCCAGTGCGGATTGGGAACTTCACACACACCATTGAATTGCTTCGCAGGTTTGTGCAGGTTTCCTCACGATGTTTGAAAAAAATGAATATACACGTTTTAATGGTAGGTAAACCTGCATGACTGCACCATCATCAGAACCTGGATAGTCTGGGTCAAAGTACACCCTATAACTTTTCCAACCCAAACACGGCTAAGTTACGTTGTTCTCTCTTGGAGTTCCAGTGCCTAATTTCTAGCTTCATCGTCAGATCAATTCAATGAAACTATATTATTATTGTATTGTCAGCAGAACGGAAATAGTCAGTTTTGTGTCAATACCACAATAAAAAGTGGGTTAAACTTAAGTTCAAAGACTCCGTCACATTACATTACAAGTAAAGTAAATTAAAATCGTGTAAAAATGAAACTATATACATACTTAAATACAGTGCAGTAGGTAGGTAGGTATATTTCACAAAGAAACCCTCTGTCGAAAAATAGCTTTGGCAAACCTACAATACCTTGCAAGACCCATCCAACGACATCTCGCAACATGGAGTAACCGAAAAAAAAACCCACTTTTCATTAAGAAAAAAACAGTTTTCTTTAAGTTCAACTATTTTGTTGGCATATATACGAGTATGTACACTCATACCACAATAAAACTTCGAATACTTAAATTCTCTGAGATAAGCCACTAATAGATTAATGGGGGAGGCCTATGTCCAGCAGTGGACGTCTTTCGGCTGACATGATGAGATTAATTGATACAGAACAACATAGCGAAACGTGGTTTTTAGGGTTCCGTAGCCAAAATGGCTAAAACGGAACCCTTATAGTTTCACCATGCCTGTCCGTCTGTCCGTCCGCGGCTTTCCTCAGTGACTATCAATGCTAGAAAGCTGTAATTTTGCACGAATATATATGTAAACTATGCCGACAAAATGATACAATAAAATTTTAAAAAAAAGTTCTTTTAGAGTAACTCCCATTGACGTAAAGTGGGGGTTATTTTTTTTCTCATCCAACCTTGTGGGATAGGTCTTTTAAAACCATTAAAATGGTCGAGCGTCCCCCCCCCCCTCTAACGTTTGAAAAAATTCAGGATGGTAGTGTATATCAAACGTACAAGGTAAACTATAACGGTTAAGTTTTCTTGTGAATTATTAGTAGTTTAAGAGTAAATAGCAGCCTGAGGTATAAAATATACCTAAAGTTGGAATATTCCGTACAAAATACGAAATCCTAAGAAAAACATACCTTATTTTTTTCGTAATGGCTACGAAATCCTATTTCTGGCGTGTCCGACACTCTTGGCAGGTTTTATTTTTTGCCATTATGACTACAAAATCCGCAAAACGAAATATTTATAGGGCCTGCTCTGCTTAATAATGCCTAATGTACAGGGTGTAAAGTTGAGATGGGGCAGCAATACTGGGTTAAGACACTAACTTTAGTTTAAATGTTAATTTTTTAGTTGTCTACATACTGTTTAATTAATATTCGTAAAAAACAACATGCGAAAGTTTCACTTTGCAAATTAGTACTCTACGAACTGTATGGAAAAAGTTTTCCTTGATTTGTGGGTGTTCTAGTACCCTTTCTTATTTTTTTTTGTTTATTTGACCTTAGTTGGTCTCAAAGAGTGTTTTAATCCTTGACAGAAATGGGACCGATTGGCATTTAAAAAAAACAAATCTGTATATTTTCTCGCTGACTGTACATTTTTTTAAAAATCTGTGAATGTCGATTGTCATCACTCAAAAAGTTAGTAAAGGTCTCATAATCTCAACCCCATCTCAACTTTCCGCCCTTTATAAATTGTTGAGTGTTCTTGAAATTAGTAAGTAAAATACTGAATTTACTGAGAATTTTCCCTTCAGGCCATCTAATCAATCAACTTCCCGGCATAGAAAAGCCAACGCATAAGGCACCCGGGATTAAAATTTAATTATATTTACTTACTGTAACACGCGGCACTTGTAGATACATACGTTGTACTTGCGCAAGTAAATACTAGGTACTTGTACAAGTAAATACGCGGTAATTGGAAGTACGCGTATCTGTAATGTTTGATTTTCATCAGAACACACCGTGAGATCGAGCGAGCTACTAAGCTTATTCACTCTAAAGTCGCTTACTCAAAAAATGACCGAATATTTCGAAATGCATTAGAACCTTTTTACTCTGTACTGCAGTCCTTATTAAATAGGGTTCCGTAGCCATTACGAAAAAATAAAGTAATTTGTTTCTAAGGATTTCGTTTTCCAAGTTTAGGTATATATTTTATACCTTAGTCTGCTATTTAGGTCCTCTTAAACTACTTATAATTCTCAACAAACTTAGCCGTTATAGTTTTCCTACTATCATTCTGAATTTTTTCAAATTTTTCCGGCCACCAGTTTAGATTTTAGAGGGGGGGACGCTCGATTTTAATGAAAATTTGCACTTTAAAGTTCAATATTTCGCAAACATATCACTAAAACGAAACACTAATCTTAGCAAACCCCTAATAGTTTTAAAATACCTATCTAACGATACCTCACACAATAGGGTTTGATGAGAAAAAAACAATCACCCCCACTTTACGTCTATAGGAGGTACCATAAAAAATTTTTTTTTTGAAATTTTTATTGTACCATTTTGTTGGCATAGTTTACATTATATCCGTGCAAAATTACAGGTTTCTAGCATTGATAGTCCCTGAGCAAAGCCGCGGACGGACAGACAGACATGGCGAAAGTATAAGGGTTCCGTTTTTGCCATTTTGGCTCCGGAACCCTAAAAATAAAGACGACATCATAAATAATTTCTACGGGATCCAAGATTTTCTCCGAAAAAATGTTTCTCAACAGATTCATTCCCCAACTGTTTCATATGGACGAAAGATTTTTTTCTAAAACTGTATCTAAACTATTCAGGACTATCCTGTACGAGTAGAACCTCGTGGGTAAGCTTAATTTTATAACAATCCTGTAGTAGAGCGTTTTAAAAAAAAAGTGTACCCTTTCTTTTTTTTTGGAAATTATGAAAAAATATGGTTTTCCTACTCAGAATCAAGAGCAGAATCGATTCCGATCGTTTAAAAAAATTACCCCATTTTTTCATACAAAATTTTATGAGTCAGTTTTGTCACACCGATACTGAGTGTATAAAAAAAAAGACGCAAAACTGAAACTTTTTTTGGGGACATTTTTTAAACTATCGTAATCGTCTTTGTTCTTGATTCTGAGTAGGAAAAACCATATTTTTTCTAAAATTTCAAAAAAAAAGAAAGGGTACTCTTTTTAAAAAAAACGCCCAGTTGATGTGCTTACAGTCTTAAATAAAATCGTTCGTCCATAATATGTAGGAAACAGTTGGAAAATTAATCATATGGAAAAATATTTTCAGGTATAAATTAAAGAACCGTTTTTCCCATAATATAAGTAATCCTGATTTAACATCATCATCATCATCATCATCATCCCTGCCTATATATGTCCCACTGCAGGGCACAGGCCTCCTCTCATAATGAGAGGGCTTGGGCAGTAGTTCCCACGCGGGCCCAGTGCGGATTGGGAACTTCACACACACACCGTTTGCAGGTTTGTGCAGGTTTCCTCACGATGTTTTTCCTTCACCGTAAAGCTCGTGGTAAATTTCAAATGTAATTCCGCACATTAATTTCGAAAACTCAGAGGTGCGAGCCGGGGTTTGAACCCACAATCCTCTGCTTGAGAGGCCATAGGTCAAACCACTCGGCCACCACGGCTTCGTGATGATGATTTAACATAGAATGGTGAAACTAGGGCTAGGTAGGTACATAAGTAAGAACTTCAGATAAATTATATTTCCGATATATCGGACGGAGCTTAACCGCCATTTCTGTCTGGTTCTTTCTAAAAACCATGACCCAACCGCTCTATTTGTGTCTATCTTTTCCCGGTAACATCCATAACTAACCAGTTACAAATACATTTCCATTTACAAAAGGTTCTATAATATAGTGCGATCAACCCTCGTCAGTGGCCTCGTCTGTGAAAGACCTTTCTTTATGCCTTTCTCTTTCTAGGTTGGGAAGTGACAGCTCGCCTATTAAGTGCTAGGGGTGAATTAAAAGGTCTTGAAAGTGTTCGACAAAATGGCACTTCATTGTGAAAATGCAGCGAGCAATTTGTATCAAACCCAAACACGTTATGTTAAAATTAATTCAGCATATTTCATCGTGGGTTAATTTCATTGACCGCTGTAAAATACATACCTTACCTCTACTGAGTGATAAATAGCCAAGAGCGTGTAGAACACACCCAAAAGGTTCCATAGCCATTACAAAAAAATTAAGTAATATTTTTCTAAGGATTTCGTATTTTATACGGAATCTTCCAAGTTTAGGTATATTTTATACCTTAGGCTGCTATTTACTCTTAAACTAATTCTGAAGCAAACTTAGCCGTTATAGTTTTCCTAGAAAGTTTGATATACTTAAAAAGATCCTGTGGTCGATGTAGAAAAATTGCTACACATCAAATTCGATTCAATAAAAAAAAACAATCAAAATGGCCGCGTATGAGCGAAACGTGACCTGATTGGCAACGCAACACTTGTTTTAGGCATCGAATTCCGAATTCGAACCAACAGTTATTTTTTTATGAGTAACCTGAAAATTGCCTGCAAATACGAGTATGTAATGGTTTTTTAAAGCACTCTGGAACGCCGAGACTACAAGGCAACTCGTATTTTATTATGAAATATACAATAGCAATAATATTTATTATAAGGTATACTCTAATGCTATTGAACTCCCACGACTCGCAAACATCTATTTATACAATACAATGAGTCTTTATTTATACACCAGAAATAGTAAGCGATACACAGAAAACATCACACCACAGTATATTTTATCGTGCAAATATCTTCCTCGACCAGGGATTGAACCCGGGACCGAGCTCTATAGTCCGGCCGTCTCTCAGCTACTGATACTGTTTCAAGCAAGCAAATGATATTCATTAAGCCTGGTTGGACCAAAGTACCCCACACATTTGTAAACCTGGTTAATGCTCCACGGGAATTCGTTCAATGTACATTGATTATAATATAACAGATTGATAACAGACACGACATACGCGGATAATGCCAGTAAAATGCCGGTGGAATAGTATTTTATGCAACTGTATCGTAATAGGGGTCCTTAAAACACGAGTGTGGGTTTATTAAACTAGGCGTAGGCGTAACATGAGTGTTTTAAGGCCTAATTACGTACAGTTGCATACCTACAATATTTTATCTATATCCATGTATTAAATCATTTATCATGTGTTCAAGAACCATTGAAAATGACCTGCATTAACGAGAACTAGGTTGGTATGTCTGATTGTCTGCCCCACGAGCTGCGCCCGCTGTGCGCGCGACGGCGTGCTGCTGCAGATTTCTGTATCGTAATTTACGATACAGCCGTGTTCCTAATAGAATCCAATGTCGTAATGCTGGTCATTACCTATGGTTTTTGAACGCATAATTGAGGATTTACTATATGGGTGTAGATAAAAGTTTTTATCTTTGCTAACAAACCTCACCGTATGCTGATAGTACAAAATAGAGGAAATTCAAATTGAGGACGCCTGTCAACACACTATATTATATTACTATTTTCCATTTTATGCGAACGATGCAACCACTACATATTCGAATGTTTGTCCTGGAGTCTTGGATGTATAATATAATATATTTAAGTATAATATTTATCTATTTTAATGTATTTATTTATCCGTTGCCTTGCGTTTGCCGTTGCGATTTAGCTCGTTGAAGTGGCAATGGGCGGGCAGGCCATATAGCACGGAGAACAGATGGTTGTTGGAGCCGAAAAGTTCTCGAGTGGAGACCGCGGATTGGCAAGCGTAGCGTAGGACGTCCACCAACGAGATGGACGGATGACCTGGTTAAAGCCGCGGGTTCACGGTGGATCCAGGCCGCTGCCAACCTAAGCGACTGGAGGTCTATGGGGGAGGCCTATTTCCAACAGTGGACGTCCTACGGCTGAGATTATGATGATGATGATCCGTTGCTTCGTACCCATAATACAAGCCTTGCTAACTTTGGGACTAGATTTTTTTTTTATTTCATTGTAAAGTCATGTACATATTTCGTCCCCTTACAACCAGAATCGCTTAAAGTCACTTTTGGGCAAAACTGAGTTAAATATATCGTTAGAATGTACTTTCCAAGATCTACATGCTGTTGAAACCCGTTTTACTGTACGATACTCCAATACCGAGTTACGTTTTTCTTAAGCTCACTTAAAGCCGATTTTTAAGAAAATCAACAGCCAAAAACAACTACGCGTCGGTTAAACAGCATTTTTTTTATTTTATAACAGTAAAAATATTTTAATGTCAAACAAGCGATTTTGGAATGTTAAGATTTCAATAAAAATGCAATTTGAGTACTGCCTAAAAGTGCTAAAATAATGTTAGTAGGTTTCGCCTGTTGAGCATTACTTTATATTTCAATTATTGCAACAGTGAAAACAAACTAAATATAATATAGGCGATATTGCTTGTAACAATGTTTGCTTGGACCATAAGAAGCGCTACAGCCAAAATCGCTTAAGTATCGCTTAGACGTTTCGCGGTGTATTGTAAACTAGTGTGCACTTTGTGTAGGCTAGCTTAGTCGGTTCGTACACGCTTGAAAGCACGATTCATAATAAGTAATTTTTAAAAACTTATTTAGGTAATTATAGATCTGTTCACTAACGAAAGTCTGCCCCTCCACATTCTATAATTGTAATTGTATGTACCTAAACGTATACAGTATTGACAAGTCTATGTGTGCGTAGCTCGAACTTGTCCTCATGGCTTCAGTCGCAAGCGTACCGTCAGTCACGCACACTTAGACTAAGACAATGTGTAAATACTTAAGAGGTTTTCTCGCGTACATTAATAATTAGCTGTGGAGGGGCGCGCCTTCGTGAGTGAACAGATCTATGTATAACAGCGATTCACTTGCCGTAATTTAACAGTGTTTTTCTTTCAGGTGACGATAAGGAGCATGGATATTCAGGTTTCGATGAACTAAATAAGCCGCGTATCCACTAGAGGCATCCTCGGGCTGAGCGGCTGCCTCGCTCCGAGGCCGCTCTAATGGATACGCGGCTATAGAAAAACATATAACCAGATCCAACAGACCGTCAAAATGAACCGTGATTGTCATTTAGATAACCTACTTATTTACTACTTCGTATCGTAGGTACGTCGTATCAATGAAAAGCTTATCACGGCATAAAACATTTACGTAGTCACACATTTTCATTGTTCTTGGCTTAGGTAATACTAATTATCCATGGCTGGTTTGAGTAGCCACAGCTAAGACAAGCAGTGATGAAGAAGAAGACTGATGATTATTACCATTAAGGTTATTTTTCATCACTGCTTGTCTCAGCTGTGACTACGTCTGGCACACGCTCAATAACGTCTTCATCACAGGCCAGTGCAACCAGCCATGGTGAATCTCCGGTATAACATTTTTTTTTTTAAAAGGTCATTAAATCTTTATTTTTTTTAGCTACGCTTATTGGCAGTGGATTAGTGTATAGCTTTTTAATGCAGGTAGTTTAAATTCCTCAACTGAAAGAGGTTCAACAGAGTTTGGATTCGATTTTCTGTTGCCTTGTCTTGTTCGACGGTTGGTTTGCAAAGTTACAGGCCTGGTATCAAAACAAAAAGTCAGACGACATGTCGTAATTGATAAAAATATTACCTATACAAATATTAAGCCAAGAACAATGAAAATGTGTGACAACGTAAATGTTTTATGCCGTGATAAGCTATTCAATGGTACGACGTACCTACGATACGAAGTAGTAAATAGTAGGTATCTAAATGACACTCGCGTTTCAGTTCGACGGTCTGCTGGATCTGGTTATACCTATGTTTTTCTATTTAGTTCATCGAAACCTGAATATCCATGCTCGTTATCGTTTTGATGAAGAAGAAGACTGATGGTCATTACCATTACGGTTCCTTTTTCATGACTGTTTCAGTGGTTACTTTGAGCCTTGAGACGCTAAGTGCCTTTTTATTAAAATGTTTGAATAAATTATGTTTTTTGTTGTATGCATGTAATCAAAAGTTCCATAATTAAATGTATTAAGCAGCACATATGATATTAAAGGCATATCGTAATATATCTCACATATACTAGAAATATACTACTATATATAAGACTTTAGCTCGCTAGTTTTCATTTATTTATATTTTTGGGCTATTTGGTACCTATTTGTTGAAATAGATTAATGGAACTCTTTCGAAAAATACAAGTTATATGTCTTTGAATGATAAAAACAAAACAGAATAATGCTACATTGTATATAAGCTAGAAAAACAGAAAAAAGCCTAGAGTCAAAACATCTTAGAAATATTTTGCACTTTTAAGCGCGCTTAAGAGGTAAATTCCGATTTGTTTACAGTCAATACCTCTTATTTGCGCTGAGATTTAACTAAAAACTTAAATTGTATAAAACATGTAAGCATTTTAACACTGTATTCGGCGAAAAATGCTTCAATTATGGACTTAAAATGATAGTTTATCCAATATATCTGCGTAAACTTGCTAGTTTAGAAGAATAAAAAAAAACCTGTCTACAGGCAAAATCGCTTATCTGCAGTACCTTTTGAAGAAAAGCCCTATTTTAACCTACTCGGCGCGAGTATAGAGTAAATAACATAGCCCTATCCTTATAAGGGATAAATTATCTAAATAGAAACACAGAGATGTTTTTAGTATAACTAGCTTTTATAGGTTTTTAGAGCATGCAAACCTTTAAATGCGTTTTTCTCGAAACTACATTTCATGCAGATAAGCGATTCTGGTTGTAAGGGGACGATTTGTGAAAGGTGTTACATTAGGTATTATTAGTTCGTCCATGACGCCCTGCAAGGGCACACAATAGTTATAATTATGAAGTTAATGGTATCAAATCAATTATTACAATGTCGAAATTTATATTGATAATGTTAATTTAAGTTTCTATTCATGCGTTGTAGGTTTTATTTTAATTTCTACCCATAACAAAAAATATATAACACTATAGGTACATTATCAATTAACTAAAATTATTTAAGTACTAACTTTATTTCATGTGGACGAGCTATTGAAAATAAGATTTTAGAATATGTTTAAATAAAAATATGTCAATTTGTATCGTAGTCTAATTTTAATAATTATTTATTTATTATTACATTTCTTATTGTTATTTTTACTTATTATGTGTCATTGCTATTATAAATAAATTATTTTCTTTCTTTCTTTTCTTTCTTTATTTACTTAATTTCCATTGACCCCCTGTTTCACCATCCACTGATTAAATTAATTTGACAGATAAATGTGCTACCGTCTTTGTTTGTTTTGTTCAAATAGACGGAGCCGGCATCACATTTATCCATCAAATAAAATTAATCAATAGGCGGTGAAACAGCTAACTGTCCCATGATATTTAGTATTTAGATATTATGCAATTCCAGGCTCACGATAATCTAACTATAACTGCTCTGTCTAAAAATTCTGTCGCTTCTATACCTTTTATTCTAGAATTAATTAGTCTAATTCGAGAGCTCCATGAAACACGGGCATTGTAAAGTGCACTGGATACACAATCGTGTTAATTAACATGCAGCCAGTTTTTGCTAATTAGTGCAAATGCAGTAATCCTGGTTTAAATTAACATTATTGATTTGATTAAGCGTTCGTGGAAATAATACTCAGCGGCAAAAAATGTGGCTTCAAATGTATGCAGTAATAGCTAGTAATTTTGTATGTAAGGTGGGCCAAATTTTGCGCCGCTGTGTATAATATGAACAATTAAACAGTTTTTACAAGTTAAGATTGTTTTTTGGAGTATTTGTGTATTTTTTATTTCAACTCCAAATTTTGTTACTTTTACGGTCATCCCGTAAAATCCATATCGAAAATACAACACAGATGCACAGAAAAACCAGAAAAAGAGACCAGCGCTGGGAATTGAACCCAGGTCCTCAGCAATCCGTGCTGCCATTGTCTCAAGTGTGTTCCTATGCAGCACATCTACTTGTTTGTTTCTTATTTAGTCACTTTAGCAGCGACACTAGCGACATCTATTCTTTTAGCCCTCATCGAGAAACTTTCAGCACTCCATTGGAACTAACCGCTCACCCGGACGAGAAAGGAAGTTTTTACAAGCTTTTATTTCCGTTTCACCGTCGTGCGACTGTCCTTCTTTACCAGTGGCGTGGCGGGTCTCTGCCTTTTGCCAACTCACGATTCCCAAATGTTTCATTTGCCAAACTGATTTCCCAACTATGTAGTGCCACGAGAGTTGGAGTGAAGATTACACACACAGCTACAAACAAAACTGATTGCACGAAAAGTTGGAAAACCCCCTACTTTGTCAATTCAAAGTTCAATATCTCAAAAACGGCTGAAACGATTTTGATGAAACTTGTCTAAGAATCATCGCTTAAAAACCTGCCTTCAAATAAAAAACCCGCATTCAAATCGGTCCACCCGTTTAAGAGATACGGTGCCACAGACAGACACGTATACCGGTCAAACTTATAACACCCCTCTTTTTGCGTCGGGGGTTAAAGAGAATGAGAGAGAGAGACATTTATTTACACATATTCGATACACATAAAAATACATTAGATGGAGAGAACAAAAATAATGATAATAACATCGAATAGTATAAAGTGGACCCCACTCAGCATACTGTTACGGCAAGCCGCAACGCTGTTTTTCAGTGGGACCCATTTGAAAACTAAAACATATAAAAACATACAACATACAACACGAACGCCAGCGGAAGGAAGTTCGCAACCGGAAATAATGGCAACACTCGATCAGTTCGATCAGATCTTCGAAACAGTTAAACCTCAACAAGTCAAACCAGGATTGTAGCGTAATATTTACATTAATTTCAATAACAATGATATTGTGATGCATTACAATAACTCTCGATAAACTATAAAAATAGTGCAAAAATAAAAGAAACATTCCTGATTATAGACTGGGTGGGAACACAGCCCGGCCCATCGCAAACCCGTTCACGATAAGTGAAGGTACCGTCATTGAAAGAAATGAATGAGTTAATGTCAAAATCCCGCTGTCATTGCACGACATGTCTTGTGTGCGTAGCCTCAACTCTGGTGGCACTACCTATACCAGTCGTTACTCACTAATACCTGGGCGACCGAGCTTCGCTCGGGCTAAAACTCGATAACAAGCATTTCCCAGAGATAAGACCAAGCTAGATCGATTTTTCATTCTCGAAAACCCCTACATACCAAATTTCATCGAAATCGTTGAAGCCATTTCCGAAATTCTGATTATATATATCAATAGCTAGCTTTTACCCGCGGCTTCGCCCGTGTGGAATTCGGTTATCGCGCGCTGTTCCCTCGGGAACTGCGCGTTTTTCCGGGATAAAAAGTAGCCTATGTCACTCTCTGGCCCATAAACTATCTCTATGCCAAAACTCACGTCGATCCGTCGCTCCGTTTCGACGTGAAAGATGGACAAACATACAAACACACTTGCTCGTTTAAAGGTATTAGATTAGATAGATAAAGGAGTTAAACCGTAAATAAAGCTTTATAAAAGTAAAACTCTAGAACCTGACACGGCATTTTTAATTTCGTTCGTGAAATTCTTTAAATGAATGAACCCATTAAGTTCCCTGAAGTCCGTGAACTGGAACATTTAATTTTACTAATCCGATGCATTAGTCAAATGAACATCTGTTGTAATCCTACTCCAGGCTTTTACGTTTAATTTGATGAAACACAGACTAACCAAGAGAAGCTTAAATGAGCCGGGCATATCTGCCGGATGCACCCGCAAAAGACGTACTCAGCCAAACCGGACGTCCACCAACGAGTGACAAGGATGTCGCGGGTGCATGGTGGATGCAGGCCTCTGCCAATCGAAGCAACTGGAGTAGAGATTGCAACCCGGTATGTTTCTCAACCCGGCTGGGCCCGGTTGCATTCTTCGCCAACCCGGCCAGATCCGCCGGGCCGGGCCGGGTTGTGTGGTAGCGATGAAACCTTTATAGTATACTAGCTTTTACCCGCGGCTTTGCACGCGTAAACTATTCGGTCTGGTAGTTGCAATTGAAATTTTCGGGATTTTACAAAATTCCCCTGGAAATTTCCAAAATTTATATCGTGGTCTTCATTGAGGTTGTGTTGCGAATAACTGTACAAAATTCAAGACTCTAAACCCAGTGCTAAAATTTCAAAATTTTTCCCTATCCAAATTCAAATTCATATCATTTATTCAGTAAATAGGCCGCAATGGGCACTTTTACACGTCATTTTTATAAATATTCGGAAAGACCATCATTGCCAAAAAGAATGCGCCGCAAGAAGCTTGGCAGAAAGTCATTTTTTCAAAATAAAATAAGTACAAATAAAATACTTAAAAACTACAGTAAGTATACAATTAAAGAAAAAATTACAAAATAATAATAACAATAATACACGGATGTATGGGGTCCCTTAGTTACAAAACTATCCCATGGCAATATCGGGATAAAAAGTAGCGTATGTGTTATTCCAGACGTCCGGCTACCTACATACCAAATTTCATGCCTCTAAGCCAAGCGGTTGTTATTTCGAGATTTTATCCCTATCCCGTGGGAATATCGGAATAAAAAGTAGCCTATGTTATTCCAGAGGTCCAGCTACCTACATACCAAATTTCATGGCTCTAAGCCCAGTGGTTGTTATTTCGAGATTTTATCCCTAGTTATCCCGTGGGAATATCGGGTCAAAAAGTCACTTAAGTGTTATTCCAGATGTCCAGTTACCTACATACCAAATTTCATGACTCTAAGCCCAGCGGTTATTATTTCGATATTTTATCCCTATCCCGTGGGAATATCGGAATAAAAAGTAGCCTATGTGTTATTCCAGAGGTCCAGCTACCTACATACCACATTTCATGGCTCTAAGCCCAGTGGTTGTTATTTCGAGATTTTATCCCTAGTTATCCCGTAGGAATATCGGGTCAAAAAGTCACTTAAGTGTTATTCCAGATGTCCAGTTACCTACATACCAAATTTCATGACTCTAAGCCCAGCGGTTATTATTTCGAGATTTTATCCCTATCCCGTGGGAATATCGGAATAAATAGTAGCCTATGTGTTATTTCAGAGGTTCAGCTACCTACACACTAAATTTCATGGCTCTAAGCCCAGCGGTTGTTATTTCAAGATTTTATCCCTAGGTATCCCGTGGGAATATAAATTCAAAAATTTGCCTATGTGTTATTTCAGACATCCAACTACCTACATACCAAATTTCATGACTCTAAACCCAGCGGTTGTTATTTCGAGATTTTATCCCTATCCCGTGGGAATATCGGAATAAAAAAGTAGCCTATGTGTTATTCCAGAGGTCCAGCTACCTACGTACTAAATTTCATGGGTCAAAGCCCAGCGGTTGTTATTTCAAGATTTTATCCCTAGGTATCCCGTGGGAATATCGGGTCAAAAAGTCACGTATGTTTTATTCCAGACGTCCAACTACCTACATACCAAATTTCATGACTCTAAGCCTAGCGGTTGTTATTTCGAGATTTTATCCCTATCCCGTGGGAATATCGGAATAAAAAGTATCCTATGTTTTAATCCAGGTTATAAACTAACTTTCCACCAAATCCGTCCAGCCGTTTAAGCGTGAAAAAGTAACAAACATACTCACTCACTCACTCACTCACTCACTCACAAACTTTCACATTTATAATATTAGTAGGATTGTGTCTTAAGGGCGGTAAACAAGGAATTACGAACGAGAGTCTATTAGAAGCCCGAAGTCGAAGGCTGAGGGCTTTAATGAGTCGATGTTCGTAATTCTAGTACCGCCCGTGCGACATACAATGTTTTTCATCACATTTGCGAGTAAAATTGTATATTTGTAAAAAAAACTAATATTTTTTCAAAAATTGCCGATACCGCAGACTACGCTCTTGGCAGCGCCAGCCTCCGCGCCGCCCCACCCCACGCAGCATGTGCCCGACGTGCGCGCGCCGCGCTCCTGCACGCCATGCAGTATCACACTCATTTCCGACCTTGGGCTTCATGACAAGAAAATTTGTACGCGCAATGACTCATTTACCGACCACGGGTTTCATGACAAGCACATTAAGGTCGAGGGTTTTATTTGGGGGGTTGCAACCAAGGTAGCCTGCATGTTACGACACTGTTTACGAGCAAGTGTGATGAAATAGTACCTACTTACATTGTGTCTTAGGGCGGTAAATATGAAAATGTTCTATATTTTAACGGAAAAAGACAATAACATATCGAAAATACAAACTGAGACATGGATGCACAGAAAAACCAGAAAAAGAGACCAGCGCTGGGAATCGAACCCAGGTCCTCAGCAATCCGTGCTGCGTGCTATAACCCCTACACCACCGCTGGACAGGAATTTAGACACGAATTTTTCCTATGCATACATATCTCAGGTTGCTTATTTCTACTACGCTACTTATGCAGCAGCACTAGCGACAAAAAGACTCCAAATAACCAATCATAAAAGACAATGATTCAAGGTTATTATTTTTTGAAACTGGCTTATGAAAGTTATGAACAATTATCACAATAATCAATCAGTCTCACTCAAGTCTCAAAATCACACAGAAATTATTACTTTTACTCATGGACGGAATAGTTTTTTTTTTACTTACCGGGTCCGGGGACCGCGCCCGGTAAGAATGGCCGGGCCCGGTTTGCAATCTCTAAACTGGAGGTCTATGGGGGAGGTATATGCCCAACAGCGGTTACTCTTAATAGTTATTGAACGTCATGTCTTTCAAGCTGTTCTATCCCACTGTTATGTCTCACTGTTCTGCCCTTGTGTAAACCAGGGGATCCTTTCAACTGCCATAATTTTATAAGTCATAATTGTAATGTTAATCATAATTTTTTTTTCCCGCTGAAATCATACACTTTTCATAATTTTTAAACGGTATTACTGTAGAACTCTATAGGTTAGGTATAGGTATATAGGCAGCTGTCTCACCGCCGGCGAGGAAACGATTGGCTATCGACTATTTTCTCGCTCAAGAAACGAACAAAAGATAAAGGATCCTGTGTGAGTAAAAGAGACACATATATTAATAGTTGATCGCTGGCGGTTCACACTGACGGCGAGAACTCGCTCTTACATCTTTTGTCGCAGCGACAAGAGCTATAAAACTCGCTGAGCTATAAAACTAGCTCAGCGATACTCGCTCAGCGCTGTTAGCTTGGCGGCCGCCCGGCTCGAGCGAGTGAAGCGAGTAATCGCCCGTCGTGCTCGAACACTCGCTTGTCACTGCTCGCCCACTCGTTTCTAGTTACTCGCTCTGCTCGCTTCTCGCTCATCGTCGGCGGTGGGACAAGTGCCCGTTAGGTTTGTTTTATAACAATTCTGAAAAATAAATGGTTTGAAAGAAAAAGAGTTATGTCAAACATTACATACGATATAATTATGTATATATTCGTAGATGTATTCCTGTAACGTTTTAATTTTCTGATCTACTTTTGATGCGCCACCGGTTGCCTGGAAGAGATCGCTCTTAAGCGATAAGGCCGCCTACACCTTGTATTTTTTTCTCTGTGTATCTATTTTCTGTATCGCTTACTATTTCTGGTGTACAATAAAGAATCATTGTATTGTATTGTATTGTACATTATGACTAACAATTTTAGACCAGTCGATATAGACCCGTGAAATAGGCATGGCATCAGCTCCTTATAAATAGCAGGCTAAAATCTTAAATCAAACAATTTGCCTTCGTTTTATTCCGCCTTTTACGATCAATCGTGAATACTGAACAGTAAACGATTGATGTAATTCCAAATTTAATAAAGGGCGGTAACAGTGCGGAAATATTATCCATTATAAAATTTATAATCCAAAAACCTGCTACTGATTGCTAAATTAAAGTATGAATATTTCGTTAAAAAATTCTAGCTATACCTACTGGCGTTTGGACACTTTATTGCTTTCAACATCAAGTCCTGATGTTCTAGTGGTTTATCAAGCAGCCACCTACGGCTTCTCAAGCAGAGGCTCATGGCTCCGAGTTTATCAGCATCACCATCATCATCATGATCAAAAACATGATGATCAGCGCTGGGGTGTTATGCTGAGCCAGTGAACGATTCCACAGGTCGACCAGAAGTAGGCGGGGTCTCCACCCTTACGTTGTCAGTATTCCCAAAATCCGCACAAAGCGTTTTCGCTCTTCCTTCATCAACCGCACAGCAAAGGAGTGGAATTCCCTGCCTGCGACTGTGTTTCCTGAACACTACAATTCGGCCGCTTTCAAGTCTAGGGTGAATGAGCATTTACTAGGCAAGCGTGCTCCATCGTAGGCCTCATCCTCGCTTTCCATCAGGCGTGATTGTGGACAAACGCAAGCCTATATTTTATAAAAAAAAAACAACCGCAATAACACATACAGTTGGGTAGGTCCAACTTCGACAAAGAGGTCGCCCGAAGAATCCAACTCGGATGGGCAGCGTTCGGGGAAACTTCGTGATGTCTTCTCGTCCAATATTCCGCAGTGCCTGAAGACTAGAGTCTTCGACCAGTGTGTGTTGCCAGTGATGACTTATGGCGCTGAGACGTGGTCCTTAACTGTTGGCCTCTTAGAGAGGCTCAAAGTCACGCAACGAGCTATGGAGAGAGCTATGCTTGGAGTTTCTTTGCGCGATAGAATCCGGAATACGGAAATTCGTCGAAGAACTAAAGTCACTGACATAGCTGGAAAAATATGCAAATTGAAGTGGCAATCGGCAGGCCACATCGCTCGAAGAACAGATAACCGTTGGGGGAGAAAAGTCCTCGAGTGGCGACCACGAACCGGAAGACGAAGCGTTGGCAGGCCTCCCACCAGGTGGACTGACGACATCGTGAGAGTGGCGGGAAACCGGTGGATGCAAGTGGCAAGTTGTCGTTCATTGTGGCGTTCTAAGGGGGGAGGCCTTTGTCCAGCAGTGGACGTCTTCGGGCTGATGATGATGATCCCACTATTAATATAAATGCGAAAGTTTGTAAGTCTGTTTGTATTACCTCATCACATGTAAGCCGCTGAACCGATTTAGATGAATGAACTAAAAGAATTTCCTTGCTCACCCACGACCTTACGATAGCTAAGCTTATGCAAAATATGCGTGTTCATGCAGTTCCTCCACCTCCACACTGTAAGAACACACACAAATCACACAAACCCATCTATCACCACCACCACACTACACTGACGCGTTTCGAACTCAACCAGAGCTCATCTTCAGAGTGACACAACCGAACAACAACAATCAAAATGCTTCATTTACTTGTCCCGCTCCGCTCAGCTGTTTCCACCAGAGATGTGCTGTGCGAGGATAGGTAGGTAAATGAAGCGTTTCTATTGGTTAATGAAAAACACATCCTCACCTCACACATCTTTCGTGGAAACGCAACCTAAAGATGTCCTTTTGAACTAGAGAACTCGCTTGTAGCACGCTATTCTGCAGGGCTACTACGAAACGCGAAACTCGACGTTACCGTCGTTCTCGCTTTCGTATTAAATAGTATAAGTGTCAGAGGGACCGGTAGTAGCCCTGCTGTAACTAATGCTATCGCATCTCGTATCGACTGAATTCGGCGTGGTTTATTAATACGACACACTGCCGACCGCGCCACTGAGAGAATACTGTACACGTTTGAATTACGAACACAGGTTTGGACGGCCATATTTCCATGAAACTGTGGACTAAAACGGCATTGTGATGGCATTTGCATACAGATAAATATAGAAAAACCGGCCAAGAGCGTGTCGGACACGCCCGAAATAGGGTTCCGCAGCCATTACGAAAAAATTAAGTAATATTTTCTAATGATTTCGTATTTCATACCTTAGGCTGCTATTTACTAATAATTTTCAAGCAAACTTAACCGTTATAGTTTTCCTTGTAAGATTGACATACTTACTATCATCCTGAATTTTTTCAAATTTTTCCACCCACTGGTTTAAAGGGGGGGACGCTCGATTTTAATGATTTTTTGCACTTTAAAGTTTAATATTTCGCCACTGATGTATTAAACTGTAGATACACATTGCCAAACAAAATCCCCATCAAAGAATGTCCGAACTATTTATTTGTTTGTGTAACAAATAAAATCATCACCCACACAAATTAATTAAAAGACAACGTGACAAAATTTGAACCTAGTCTTTACTGAGTTACAGTTGAATTTCGCTAGCGGTCATATTCCACAATTAATAAAAACATTTACGTGTGCGTAGAGACACTGATCCCACCACACAAACAAATAGAAAGAATACGTGACGAAATTTGAACCTAGTCTTTACTCTATTACAGTTGAATTTCGCTAGCGGCAAAACTCCACAACGCTTGACACTTGACAGCTAACTCCACAATTTCACATACGCATGCTCGAATATGAATGTAAGCCTTATTAGAAAAGGCAGAGGGATTAATTTCACTTGCTACATTGAAGGCGACGTTGCAAGATTGCTTGGATGAGTTTGACGTTTCTTAAGACGGACGAGGTTAGGTTGTAGAACAAAGAATGCATTCGGACTGTCGGAGAGGACTTTCGTAATAAAAAGTTTTTGACAATTAAATTTAAAAAAAATTAAAAGGTAACTATTAAGCTAATTTTCTTTAGCCAAATGTTTACCGTTTTCGAGATAATCTATATACAGCCAGATTAAGACTATTTGATGCCTTAAGCAATGGACGCCTATGCCCCCTATCGATATTTTAAATAAGTAAGTATTTATTACGACGAAATATTATATTTATGAAAGACGATAGAGATTATGGGGAGGCACGAGCGAGCGGATTTTCAAACAGCCTTACCTTTTATGTGCTAACAAAAAATTTTTTGGTGCTGTTTATGGTGCCCCCAAGACGTGATGCCCTAAGCAATCGCTTAATTTGCTTATGGGCTAATCCGGCACTGTCTATATATATAAAATTAAAATAATAAACTGACTAAGTGACTAACTGACTGTTGATATATCAACGCACAGCCCAAAACGCTGCACCTAGAGACCTACTTTATGCCCCTGGTTACCGAAGTACTCGTCAAGACGACAAACGAGTCCAAACTCGATGTGGTCGTGTCGTTTATCACAGAGTTCCTATGGTCACCCGCTAGCTTTATCATCAGATCAACTCCATGTTATAATAATATTGCATTGTCATCGGATTTAAGTATACATGCGTGTAAAATTTCAGCTCAATCGGTTGAAGATATCCACTTCAAATTAGAGTTGAAAGATTCCACCCGAGCAAACATAGTTACATTACACTGCAAATAAATATAATGCTTGTAATAAGTTTTTGTTAAAAATTTAATTTTTAATACTAGCTTTTTTGCCGAATGTACTTTTTGTTGACTGTACTTGAATTGTCGTCTAAACTACATAATAATATCTGTACCAAATTTCAAGTCGGCACTATTAACTATTGAGGAGTTCTCTCCTGCAGAGACGATTCTGACAAAACCACCAAGATGTCACTACCAGATTATTGTATTGTCACCAAATTTACATAAGTATGCCAAATTTCAAGTCGATCGGACCACTGGAAGTGGGTCAAATTTAGCTTCCAAGATTTGACCCAAACAAACAATAAATAAATAAATAAGCAAACAGGGCAAGCTACAGAAAAGCTTCTAAAAATATCACCGAAATGTAAGCACTTGTGCAAGTATTTCGAATAAAAAACAATTTGAATTCTCATCCTCCTTGGTTCTGGCTGTTTGCTTCTAAAACCATTGCCAGCGCACGCCGCGCGCAGCTCAAAAAAAAATTGCAGGCTGTCTGTCAGCACAGTTCTTTCGCGGGAAATTTGGCGGACTTCGTATGTTGTGTAATTAATTAATAAGAAGCTCAACTAGTGTGAATAAATTGTAAACTGTATTATAAACCTTGTAAACAGTGTTAAATACTTATGATTTTTTAGTGTAAAAAACAATAGGTAAACAGTGATTAATACGGTGTAGATTTGGCGAGCGCTTTATCAAAGTTGGCGTCATTGAGGTTTGTGGTTCATAAATTGCTTTATTAATTTTGCACAAAAACGAATAAACCACACAGTCAGACAGTCAGTACATTATATTATCGAAGCTTTTATAAAACATAATTAAAATCGCAAACTTCAAGGTAAATATTCAAACGACATAGCTACCCGTTGCTAGGCGACTCGGTAAATAAAATAGAGTGACGGCAACTCCACTACACTTTTGTTTCATGTTCTGTTGTTTATCTGTTTCGTTTTACTGATATGCTTTCCTGTGCGTGTGACAAAGACAAGGCATATGTCAATGTTGTGGAATTCTGGCAACGTTTATCTTTTAATTAGCAATTTAGAAATGGCTTTAAAATTAATTTAAATTAATATTTCGCTCTGATTATTAGAATTTAATAGAAAAAACAACAAATAATCGCTGAAAGTATGATATTCCATCAGATTTGTTCCGTTTTCGCGAGTGATTTTTGCACTTTTTAAAGACGCACGTGGGCATCGTTACGCTTGCACTGACAACAACGTACTGAGAAAAAAGAAGGCCACATTTACCAAAGTGGCGCTCATTTGGCTCGGACATATTCGGACGCGCGACTGTGGATCTACAGTTTAATACATCAGTGTATTTCGCACACAAATCACTGAATCAAAAAATCGTCTTAGTGGTTTTAAAAGACCTATCCAACGATACCCCACACCAGGGTTGGATGAGAAAAAAAAATTGCCCCCGCTTTACGTCTATAGGAGGTACCCTAAAAAAAGTTTTTATGAATTATTTATTATACTATTTTGTCGGCATAGTTTTCATATATATCCGTGCAAAATTACAGCTTTCTAGCATTGATAGTCTCTGAGCAAAGCCGCGGACGGACGTACAGACAAGCAGACGGACAGGGCGAAACTATAAGGCCATTTTGGCTACAGAACCCTAAAAAATGGTAGGATCAGGAAATTTCAACCATTACAATTTGTCTGTGTTCTAGTGTGCACCCGCCTAATGACCGTTTCACTTTTATTTCATGCAAAAGCGACACGGTATTAGACTATGTGCACAAATCTAGAAAAAGGATTTCGGACATTCTCATTGTCATCATCGTCATCATCATCAGCCGGAAGACGTCCACTGCTGAACAAAGGCCTCCCCCTTAGAACGCCATAATGAACGACAACTCGCCACTTGCATGCACCAGTTTCCCGCAACTCTCACCGTTGTCGTCAGTCCACCTGGTGGGAGGCCTGCCAACGCTTCGTCTTCCGGTTCATGATCGCCATCGAGGACTTTTCTCCCCCAATGGTTATCTGTTCTTCGAGCGATGTGGCCCGCCCATTTCCACTTCAACTTGCATATTTTTCCAGCTATGTCGGCGACTTTAGTACTTCAAATTAAATTCTTATTACCGTGTTACTGTTGTGGGAAAAGAGCAGAACGGTAATTAGAATGGTGCACTGCACAGGTGAATGAGAATGACCGAATGACGAATGTATTTATAGTCTCGAATACATTCTTTAAGTTTACTTATTCCAGAATATTTCAAGTTGTTGAGTTAGTTGGACTGAACGCCCTTGTAAAGGTTTTTTTGGATTTTTGAAATCCCATCGCAAAAAGAGGTGTTATAAGTTTGATGCCAATATCTGTCTGTCTATTTGAAATTGAAAATACAATGTCGGGTGTTTTTCAAATGTTCTGTAATGGTTAGGTTATTATGGCCCTACGAGTATACTACGAAGTGCAAAATTGGAAGTTCGCATGTTGCCATCCCACTGACGCTTATAGTATTTAATATTAGAGTGAGAGGGACGGTACAATACGAGCTTCGATTTTCGAATTTCGTATAGCCCTCATGATTTAAATAAAAACTAATTACTCAGATGCTTTTCTGCATATTTTGTTTTTGTTGGTTCGTGACTTCATGGCTACTGCAGGTAGATAGGAAAGGCGACGATATTTCAGGTCTCTGAATCTGACTTCAAGAGGTCAACTTTGGCCTTTGCCCGAGGAACTAAACTATACCCAAACTCGGAAATCAAATAGAAGCCGAGAACTTCCCATATTTCTCAATACTCAAGCTTTCGAATTCTAATGAAATTTTCAGTTAGCTTTAAGTTATTTGAGAACATGTAAGTACCTGCACCTTAGTAATATAATAAATGCGAAAGTTTGTGAGTATGTGTGTGTGTATGTCTATGTTTGTTACTCCTTCACGCTAGAACGGCCGGATGGATTTGGAATTCTTATCCCGGAAAATTACTAAAATACATTTGGCATTGTAAAAGTCAATTTTTAAGGAACTATTATTATTAATTATTATTGTTAGCCTATTCTGCCCACTGCTGAGCAAAGGCCTCCCCCCAATACTTCCACTGCTCTCTGTCCCCTGCATACAAGGGCCAGTCCTTCAAGAAGTAGTCCAGTTCATCCCGCCATCGCCGCCACCGCCGCCGCCGCCGTCGCTAGGTCTGCCAGGTCGCCTTTTCGAGTTGGTGGGCGTCCACTCGGTGGTTATCTTGGCCCATAACTTGTCCGGCCATGCGGCAAATATGACCAGCGCAGTCCCACTTTAGCCTAGACGCCGCTTGGAACTATGATAATTTGAGCTATTAAACGACCGGATGGCCTAGTGCAGGGATGGGGAAACTTTTTCCTTCGCGTGCCAATATATACTAACGAAATATATGGCGGGCCAAGTTGTTGCATTTTTGGCTATGTTATTTACTGAAATAAAAATATTGATTATGTATTTTCTGAAACACAAATTTGGCCATTGCCAATGAGAATGAAATTTTGTAACAATACGAAATCTTCTCTTGATTTTTGTTTGATGGTCACGGGCCGGATTTCAAGCCTTCGCGGGCCGGAGATGTCCCGCGGGCCGCAGTTTCCCCATCCCTGGCCCAGTGGTTAGAGAACCTGACTACGAAGCTTAAGGTCCCGGGTTGGATTCCCGGCCGGGGCAGATATTTGTATGAATAATACGAATGTTTGTTCTCGGGTCTTGATGTTTTATTTAAGTATGTATTTATTTATATAAGTACCTATGTTTATCCGTTGCCTAGTATCCATAGTACAAGCTTTGCTTAGTTTGGGACTAGGTCAATTGGTGTCAAGTGTCCCATGATATTTATTTATTTATTTGTTGTTATAGCGGCCACAGTAATACATAATCTGTGATTAATGCTCAAGAGGTAGAGCCCTGTGACAGACGGACGGACAGACAGACAGCGGAGTCTCAGTAATAAAGTAAAAGGATGCCAACGGAACCCTAAAAACAGTAACTATTACTTATGATTATGATACCAAAAGCATGTAAGTGTTATTATGTCCTGTGAACTGTGACCCTCTAATTGTTACATATTTTTGCTTTGACTTATTTTTCAAAAGCGTTTTACAAAAAAAAAATGTCGAGATCGCTTGCCTTCTTTCTAATCCAAAAAAAAACGAACTATACTTATCTTGCTGCAGGTATAGGTACTCAACAACCAGTATAATTTTAAATATGTACCTATAGGTAAACAACACGTTATTTCGAACAAATCGTTGAACTTAACCTAAGACAAGGGGCAACGACCTGAGATCCCATTTTTCTAGATACCGACCGCCGCCACTTAGTTAAGAACACTGAATGGCACTAGAACGTAACGTTAAGTGAACGGACCCGTTACAACAACGATATTGGATGCTTTAAGGTCTCTACATTACACCGTATCATGCCATAACCACCACCACCAACCCCTACCACGCCCATGACCGCATGGCGTAACAGTAACGTGTTTGGCAAAAATATACCTATTCTTTGCAGGGATGTTACGGAGCTCCGATTCCGTTTCCGTTAAGCCGGAACTTCCGTTTGGTATTACACATCCGTTTCGGTTCCGGTTCCGTTACTTTTAAAACGGACGTTATATCGGATGTCAATGCTTAGCGCGGCGGCGGGACATGAGCGACGTACATCAAAAACAAACAGTGCCCTTTGTAAGTTTTCGGTTACAAAATAAGTCTCGATCGCGTTCGCGTTAAAATCTCAATTTGTATGGAAACACGGACATCGCAAACGTTCCGCTAGAGGCGCTGTTCGTGTTTCCATATAAATTGAGATTTTAACGCGAACGCGATCAAGACGTATTTTGTAACCGAAAACTTACACTAAGGGTACAGGTTTATACCAGCCATTCGCTCATCGCCCCGCTTGCCACGTGCTGCACCTAATATCTCGTCCACCTATCACTCAGGCTCCGATTCTGGCTCCGCTTCCGTTTTTGGTTCCGATTCCGTTTCTGGTTCCGATAAACTAAATTGACAACATCCCGTTCCGCTTTCGGTTCCGATAAAACCACATCCGTTACATCCCTTATTCTTTGTATCAAAAAGTATGAGACTATAGACTATACCTACCCACCAGCACAGGGATTCTTAAAGTGGGATCCACAGACCCCTTAGGGGTCCTAAGCATGTGTATCAGGGGTCCGCAGGAGGTCAGTCTGTAAACATATTTATTAGGATACTTATTTAAATATATGTCAGCAAATAAATAAACAAAATACAGAGTGGTTCATTTAGATCGATCATAGTACGGGAAAGTCTGAATGTCATCGATTTTAGTAACAAGAAAAACTGCATTCATACATTTAAAAAAAAAGCTTGTACTCAGTTCGGGAATCGAACCCGGTCGTTTTGAAAAATAAAACATACATTATTTCTATTTGTATATTGATATGTAGGTCATTCATAAGCAATAAATGTTACTATGAAACACGGTATCTAGAATAAATATCTCTTATTTCTATTACGATATTGATATGAGGTCATTCATAAGCAATAAATGTTACCTACTATGAAACACGGTATCTAGAATAAATAAATATCTCACATTCTTTAACCCGTCGAACGTCCTGCGCACCACAGTAGGGCGTATCTAAGTACTCGTGGTTAGTCAATTTTTGTTACTAGTTTCGATCACCCGTTAACATGGGGTAGGCAGTCCAAAATTACCCAAAAAGTTGTTGGTCGCGCGACGGGTTAATAATAAAAGTTTTATTTTTCAAAACGTCTTGGCAAAACGGGTTTTAGTGCGGTTATTTTGCGTGATGGCTGCAGGCACAATTCATGCCAGCCTAACTCTTGGAGGAAGCCTATACTTGAAACGTTTAGGTAATTAACTAAATGTAAACAAACTTCAGCTGTCAAATTTGGTAGATTAAAGGATTTTAAACATTTTACTTATCTATCATTGTAATACAAACAGACTAGTGTATTTCATACAGAAATGTAAATTTTTAGATAGTTTAATGGGGGAATTCCAATATTTCAGACACCAATTGACGTTGTTTTGTTTACATTTAGTTAAATACCTATCCAAACCAAGTATAGCAAACCCTTCTCGTTGCCGACGACTTCCTGGAGTGACCCCGGTGACCCGAGGTGTAGTGTAGTACCCTGTAGTTCGCCAAGTCAGAACATTCCAATGGGACGTGGGTAGCCCTCTTTTCTACGTCCATTCATACTCTGCACAGGGGCAAATTTCAAGTCGATGCCATTAACGTTGAAGAGTTCCATTCTGTGGAGACGACCATGGCCGGACTACCAGGATGTCACTACCAGATTATTGTATTGTCACGCAATTTACATGAGTATACCAACATCTAAGTCGATCCAACTACTGGAAGTTGGTCGAATTTTACGTGCAAGATTTGATTACAGACAGACAGACAGACATAACGGGACAGTTGAATGTAAATAAAAACTTGTAAAAATACACTTCATAATCTCATTAGTGTCGGCTAATGAACTAATTATAACTACGTAGGTATAGTGCTTACTAGTCGCATTTCATTTCCATTTAATTTCATTTCCCTAATTGAGATATATTTCCCCATCAAGTGGCCTTCCCCGACCGACAGCCCCAATATACTGCTTGATTTATCAAAATTTAGCACCATTTATAAACTTTCCTTATAAAACTTATAAGCGTTCGCTTAAGCATGGCCCTAAAAAAGTCGTATAAGAGTTCCGTAATACGCTCACACATTATCGTATAAAAGTCGTTTGAATCACCGCGGAATAAGAAAAACAAAGGTAACTGCGCTGTGACATGCCTAGAGCTTTAACAGCCGGAGGTGCCAAGACCAATCCAATTCTACTTACTCGTACTTATTCCTACTTTCCTACTAACATTACAATGCGAAACTTGTCGAGTGTGCATTGCGTGTGCGTCTGTGTTTGTCTGTTTGTGAACGCGTGTGTGTAATATGGTTTTTACGTAGATGTCCTACCTAGCTGGTTTTCGGACGTAAATAATACATAGTTACTTTTTATTCAGGCTTTTTTAAGGGATTGCGATAAATATACCTAATCTATTTTAAATAATTTATTGAATCAGGCGTTACTTTGCGGAGATTCATATCAATGAATTGAAACTATTACTTTGCTCACCCGCGATCTTATAATAACTACGTTCATGCAAGAGATATGTTGAACGGTTGTTTCTCTGAAGATAAGCTTTGGTTTAGTTGGAAAGGCGTCAGTGTAGTGTGGCGGTGGTGATGGATGGGTTTGTGTAATTTGAGTTTGTTCTGACAGTGTGGAGGTCGACAAACTGTATGAACTCACATTTCTTCCATAAACGTAGCTATCATAAGGCCACAGGTGCGCAGGTGTTTTAGTTCACTAAGCTATTTTGTCTTTTTGTAAACTTATTATATTAATTGGTAGTGTTCGTTCAGTGAAGAAGAATTTGTATTGAATTGTACCTATTGTAACCGCTAAGCTACCGTACCCGTGTAGAGATAGAGACATGATATTGTGCACGGGTGCTCTTCATACACCGTACCTAAACAAAAACCACGATGTGATTTTTGGGAACTCTGATGGAAAGAATGATGGGAAAATTGGCCCATATAACCAATACAAATCTCATGTATACCACGTGAAAGCTAGTTACATAAGCTTCATTTTCTAATACGGGGACAAACTTCAAAAACCCCGGCGAAGAAAGCTCAAATACAGACACACGCAACGTTTATTACTACACTAGCTGTGCCCCGCATACGCACGTTGCAATGCTATTTCTCGTATACCCGACTCACGCTTGACCGTTTTTCTCCCAGCCTTCACAGTCTAGTCGTTATAATAACAATTACAGCAAATAGTGGGATCAATAAGCCTAATTCTATTGGTGATTGAGCTGGGTACCAGTGGCATGGCGTCAGATATTTCCATACATTTGCCCATCATTCTTGCTTATGGCACAGAATAACTAATAGTACCTTATGGCAAATTCAGGACTTGCCAAATACCGTATTCACACTTAGGCTGCATTGCCACCAGAGGTGTGCGAGGTTCTGTTACGAGCAATGTTTTTGTCATGAACCAATAGAACGCTTCAGTCTCCTATCCTCGCTCCACCGAGCTGTTTCCACTAGAGATGCGCGGAACGAGCATAAGTAAATGAAGTGCTTCTGTTGGTTCAAGAAAAACAGATTCGTCGCAATACATCCTCGCACGTCTATAGTGAAAACACAGCCTAAATCCCAAAACTTCAATTAAACCAGAACTGATAAATCACAAAAGCGAAGACGGGGGCGGGATAAAGGCCATTTCCTTATAAAACACTGTTCGAATGGCAAATATTTGTGAATCAATTATACACTGACCCCGTGATATTCGTTTATTTATTTACAGAGTTTCATGCAAAAATCCCACACACACACGAGTATAAAGGATACCTATAATAACCGCTAGTAGACTTCACAGAGGGGTAGGTCCGTCGTCGTCTCCGGTCGGTTTAGCGCTCCAAGAATCACGGTGATATACGACTCCCTTCCGAGCTTCTTAGCAAATGTAATTTTACATATTACTGATAAATGGGAGGTGGTGTGGAATTGCGTCCTAGAAATTCCCTTTATAAGTAACAATGCGGGGACTTAAGTTGAAAGAAATTGGCTTTTCACAACAAATTTCACACATATTTTCGGTAATAGAACTTACTAAGGTATATATACGAGTATACCTGAAGTATTCAAAGGAGTGACCGATATATATATATTTTTTTATTCGACTGGATGGCAAACGAGCAAGTGATTCTCCTGATGGTAAGAGATCACCACCGCCCATAAACATTGCAACACCAGGGGTATTGCAGATGCGTTGCCAACCTGAGGCCTAAGATGGGATACCTCAAGTGCCAGTAATTTCACCGGCTGTCTTACTCTCCACGCCGAAACACAACAGTGCCAGCACTGCTGCTTCACGGCAGGATTAGCGAGCAAGATGGTGGTAGCAATCCGGGCGGACCTTGCACAAGGTTCTACCACCTGCATATTTTTCGTGAAAAAATCTATTTCAAACAGTGAAATAGCTGCAATAGGTTTTTTACAGGAGCTCAGTGTTTATTAAATACCTTTAACTTGATTGATTTATGAGGCCCTGATTTACAAATGGGCTATTTTAAAAGCCTAGTTCTAGTCCGTCAGGTTAACATCTTCACCGCCAGTGTCATCGCCTCACACGTCACGGTCATCTCAAGTCTGCATTGGAATTAAACTAAGGTTACCGACATAGCCCGAAGAATTGCAAAACTGAAGTGGCAGTGGGCGGGGCACATTGCTCGCAGGACTGATGGCCGATGGGGTCAGAAGGTTCTCGAATGGCGTCCGCGGACCGGGAGACGAACTGTCGGTAGGCCTCCAACAAGATGGAGCGACGACGTACCCTTATAGTAATAGCCCGAAGAATTGCGAAACTGAAGTGGCAGTGGGCGGGGCACATTGCTCGCAGGACTGATGGCCGATGGGGTCAGAAGGTTCTCGAATGGCGTCCGCGGACCGGGAGACGAGCTGTCGGTAGGCCTCCAACAAGATGGAGCGACGACGTACCCTTATAGTAATAGCCCGAAGAATTACGAAACTGAAGTGGCAGTGGGAGGGCACATTGCTCGCAGGACTGATGGCCGATGGGGTCAGAAGGTTCTCGAATGGCGTCCGCGGACCGGGAGACGAGCTGTCGGTAGGCCTCCAACAAGATGGAGCGACGACGTACCCTTATAGTAATAGCCCGAAGAATTACGAAACTGAAGTGGCAGTGGGAGGGCACATTGCTCGCAGGACTGATGGCCGATGGGGTCAGAAGGTTCTCGAATGGCGTCCGCGGACCGGGAGACGAGCTGTCGGTAGGCCTCCAACAAGATGGAGCGACGACGTACCCTTATAGTCAAAAATCAAAATACCACGCACAGGACTTATCACGCTAACACGTACACACGAGTAATATTTACCTCGAAATAATATAAATATTTAAAATCTCAATTTGTATGGAAACACGAACATCGCAAACGCTCCGCTAGAGGCGCTGTTTGTGTTTCCATACAAATTGAGATTTTAACGCGAACGTGATCGAGACCTATTTTGTAACCGAAAACTTACACTAAGGGTAGTGGTTAAGATCGCGGGATCGCGGTGGATGCGGAAAGCACAAGACCGGTCTGAGTGGAGAGCCTTGGGGAGGCCATGTCCAGCAGTGGACGTCTTACGGCTGACATGATGATCGAAAATACAAACTGAGACATGGATACACAGAAAAACCAGAAAGAGACCAGCGCTGGGAATCGAACCCAGGTCCTCAGCAATCCGTGCTGCGTGCTATAGCCCCTACACCACCGCTGGCTTTCCAGCGGTTCGATTCCCAGCGCTGGTCTCTTTTTCTGGTTTTTCTGTGCATCCATGTCTCAGTTTGTATTTTCGATATGGTTTCACGGGATACCCGTAAAAGTAACAAATTTGGAGTTGAAATAAAAAATACAAAAAGACTCCAAAAAACCAAGCATGGCATGATGATGATGGTGATGATTGTAATTAAAAATCAAGTTGATTTGTCGCTGGTTTTTCTGTCTGTGGCGTACAGAGCACGTCACTTCATTTGTTTTGTGGCGGTGAGATTAAATTATCACAAAATATTCGACACGTTCTTCGTCGAATTTCCGTATTCCGGATTTGGTCGCGCAAATAAACTCCGTGCATAACAGCTCTCCATAGATCGTTGCGTGAGTCTGAGCCTTCGTTTTTAAGAGATATTATTATAGTTATACGTAGGTACTTAATTAAGTTCTGAGAGGAACAGGTGTTTAAATCTGTGCAAAAGACCGTCAAATAGGTACATCCCAAAAAGCATGTTAATGTTAATCAACCTTTTAAATTCTTTAGTCCTCGAAT
This sequence comes from Choristoneura fumiferana, assembly GCF_025370935.1. Classification (NCBI taxonomy): domain Eukaryota; kingdom Metazoa; phylum Arthropoda; class Insecta; order Lepidoptera; family Tortricidae; genus Choristoneura; species Choristoneura fumiferana. Next base: position 3,249,774 of record NC_133492.1, read on the forward strand.
AAAACCGAGGGAAAAACTCCTACTTTTTTAAATTCAGTACGGCACAGATTTCAATACACATTAATTCACAATTTTAAATAGCGTCTGTAGGTTGCCCAGCACGGCACTTTAAATGTCAGTTTGGCTCCATTTGGAGTCGGCGGGGACAACGGGGTTTAAGGATAATACGCGACGGGCACAATTGGCGGGAAATACAGACCCGGGATTAACACTTAACCCTTTTTCCCATTATGCCACTTCTAAATTTGTGGACATGAAGCGTATTAGGTACTCCGGCGGAATTGGTCTCAATTTACTGATGTCGGTGCCTATTTATTTGTTTTTGGGCACAATGGGTACGTAGGTACCCTTTTTACGAGCGACAAAATGTTTCGTTCGCTGTAATAAAGACACAAATCACAATTAATTTGAGTTTTTTTTATGGTTCCGTACCTAAAAAGGACAAAACGCGGAACACTTCTAGGACTGCATGTCTGTTTGTCAGTCTGTCAAGATCTCTTTTTTTCAGGAACACGTGCAGGTATCGAGCTAAAATTAATCCATACTTCCATACTAATATTATATTATAAATGTGAAAGTGTGTGTGTTTGTATGTTTGCCTTTCTTTCACGGAGCAACGGATCGACGTGATTTTTGGCATAGAGATAGTTCATGTCAGAGAGTGACATAGGCTACTTTTTATCCCGGAAAATGCAGTTCCCGAGGGAACAGATCGCGATAACCGAATTCCAACCGAACGAAGCCACAGGCAAAAGCTAGTATTTTGTTAGTAGTATTTAAGATTAGAAGCTAAGGTTAATAAAGTAATTATGCATTTTTTATTGAAATAAACAGTTTACATTTTTTTTTTTTTTTTTTTTTTTTTAGTATCACATAATCAGGTCTACTGAAGTAATTAAAAAATCAAAGTTCTAAGTCAACGCATTCAATAGCTGGTTTGTAAAAAAAATGTTTCCTTACAAATTGCCGTTACCGAAAAAGCTATAGGGTACTTGTAATTGTCCTAGAAACTTACATATAAATTTAGTATGAAGGTAGCACTTATAGCACAATGACCCCACGCTACGCACATTTTGCTTAGGAGCTTTGCTAACACTGGATACCTACAAATTCATAAGGAACCCTCGCGGCCTCGGTGCGCGAGTCCCATTTGCACTTGACCGATTTTTTAAAACTATCAAGATTCTCATGTGCGCCAGTTTGGATTCGAACCCGCCTCTACTAGCTATACACGCCAAATGTGCTACCAAACCCAACTGCACCACGGCCTGCTACGGCCAGCGCAGCTGGAATAATATTTTGTTTTAATTACAGATAGTTTAACTCAGTTGTGCGCGCGGCCCTATGTGTGCGTGCGCTTGTAAATATACAACTTTCACGTGACGCGGCACTCGTCGTCCGAGCACGACGTGTTCTTATCGCTTTACCCACACATAGGGCCGCGCGCACAACTGAGTTGAACTATCTATAAAAGAATCTTACATTTCATTAAGCAAACACACTGCCAATGAAATTAATTTAGCCAATTTTACAAAAAGTTGTGTTCAAATGAAACAAAGTGTATTAATTTTAAATCACTTTATTGGCAATAATGCATTATTTAAATAGCACATTATAATGATAGCTTAAACGGTAATCATTAAAAGCTAACTTAGCTAAAAATTAATAATAATTTCAGTAAATTATTTCATGCTTACAATATAAAGCTCATCAAGATTACTCCGCGGAACTTTTAATGCTACAACATGTCTTACCACTGACATCTATCTGTGCTGTCTCTGTATATTCGATGAAAATAGACAGAGACGGCAACACTAGTATCAGTCACTTAAAATATCAGGAACTCAACAACAGGTTGGTAAAATAGGCACCAGTTTTTTGTCAAAACTAATTTCTCGGAAGTGTTTAAGTGTCAATGGGTATTTCTCATTTTAGTGCACACAATCACTTCCATGGATGTCATTTCATTACCGTGGTGTAATTATACGCTTTCTAGTATTTCGAGAAAATGCTAATGTAAATTGCTAAATACATAAATGTAATAAATAAAGGCCAAATAAATTCACTAATTATTATTTAAACTATTTTTTATTTATTTATTTATGGCAAGTAACTCAGATTAAGATTTTTGATATACTATTACAAAAAGTTATTACAGCCACAATAACTCTTCGTAATATAAAAAAAAAAACATTTTCACCTCAGCACCTCAAACAGGCAGGTTTTGCTATGAGAAATCAGTGAGCAAAATCGCATTTTGCTCACTCCGTGAGACAAAGTAACTTTTTAATTATTTTTTTTTAAATGCTGAGTACAGTGTTGGGTCTACTTACTGAATTCCAAATATTTAAACTTTACTTTGATCTGTCATTTCACTTCAACACGTAAAAAGCGAGAGATAGGATCAAATGTGTTGATTACAATCTTAAATTAAATTTTTGATATTAAAAATATGTCGATAGATACCTAATAAATTAAATGACAACGAAATATTTCCAAAATGTAAATTTTCCCAATCTTTTAATAAAGTATGCAACCTCGTTGCACGAAAGCCGCTTCTCTTGTTTTTTTTTATAAAATAATTCCGTATACTGCCTCTTCAGTTGGAATAAATATTTGTTAAATTGAATGAATTTTTAACAAATCTATTTATGTTTATGTAATAGAAGTCTTAATAAAAGTCATATTTAAAGGTTTAATAATATTTAGTATAATAAATTATACGTTTACTGTTCAACCTTTTTAATGACTCCCAAGATGAGGTTGTTTGCTGTATTAAAAAAAATAAGTGTGACATACCCAGCACAAGAAGTATGAGATTTGTATTGTATCTACTGGACACTTTTTTATGGTTTTAAATGTGATTATTATATTTGTTTCTTAATAATCGGATTATATTTTAAAAAAATGTGTTTGTTTTTTAAACAGGTAAATAGGTATATATGGTTTTATTATTAAGTTACATTTAAATGATTTTCTCGCTGCTGAGGTGAAAAATTGTATGTGTCACACCAGACCAAAGTTTTTTGAATTCCTTGCTGCTCTTAGGATTCTAACCTAGAATCACTCGCTGACGCTCGTGATTCAATTATAGAATCCTTCGCTTACTCGGGATTCCAAATCAACACTCTCAACAAAAAACAACTTTGCTCTCTTGTTGCACAAATAACTATTGTATTGTGATGAGTTCGCGTGTCATAAATAGTTTGTGAATCTTTTATAACATTACCATTAGCATTTTCTCGAAATATTAGAAAGCGTATAATTACATCCACGGTAATGACATCCATGGAAGTGACAGTGTGCACAAAAATGAGAAATACCTACCCACCCATAGACGCTTCAACACTTCCGAGATATTCGAAAACACGGAACAACGTAAACTAACCATGTTTTGGCATATCGGAATAGTCTTAGATTAACCTTGACAAAGAATGTTATCCAGTGTCTTAAGTTTTTTTTTTATATTCCTATTTATTTAGATTGTAATCTAACACAATAACGATTAATTTAAGACTAGCATTATTACTATTTATTGGCTATATAGGAAACTAGCAGCAACGTGTACTTAAAAAAAATATTGTAGTAAATAACCAGGGTTTGTAATCGGTACCGAAAATACCGGTACTAAGGCGTTACATAGCGGCATTGTACCCGTAGGCACTATGGAACCAGGGTTTGGAACGCGGTTAGGTAGTATCGGTAAATATACGGATAAATACAAATCAGTAAATACGGCATTAAAGCAGTATGTACCGGTATTTTTGGTACCGGTTTAAAACCCTGACCATAGCAATCCTTGAGATGCAAAGACAGATCTAGAGAAAAAAAAACACGTTTAGGCACATGATCTATATATCTTAGTACATACTAAATTATAACATTATATTATAATTTTAACTAATAATAATGTTTGATGTTTAATGAGAATACAATTTAAAAATTATTAAATATATCCACATATATTTATTTCAAAAATAATTATTATAGTTAAGTACATGTCTTAATACATAAGTGCCAACGCTATCTTATATATTTTTTGCTGTTAGCAGTAGTTAGGTACAGACAACCTGACCTAGGATACTTTTTATTCATTTAGGTTTTTTTTTTTTCATTTTTGTCATAAGTCCTATGTCCGCCTCTACGTCATATTCTATTTATATTACTTATGCAGAATTCATCGAAATCTGTGCTGTTTCTTACGCTTGATTCAGTCACAAACAAAACTTAAAATCTTTAAAATATATTATATCAATAGCATTAATTATAACTAAAACTGTGCACCAATGGCACCTACATTATCATTATTGTAATTATAAAAAATATTTTCTAAATTAAAATTAAGCATTACATAGTGTCAAAAAACAAAGCGAATGGTAACAAAGATATCGTTCAATTAACTGTCTATTCAATAATTTGGCACAATTTAATCGCGCAAGTACCTACTTTAGCCGTTTCATTAATATGAATGAGAGGAAAACCATTAAATTGTAGACTATAAAATAATATAAAAGTACCTACATATTTCGACAAAAAATAAAAACGGTTTACTAGTCAAAAAATACAAACTGATTTTTTTGATTATTTATTTTTACAAAGACAGAACGATCTTTGCAAACACACACCCAGTTTTTTTTTTCAAATGATCATTTAAATTTAATAAATTAAACTAAATAAAACGAATGAATATTGTCGTAATGAAACGAATTATAAATATCTAGGGTCTCCCCACATCTACGACGCGGAATCGGCAAGAGCCGATAGAAAAAACCTTCATGACCACACTAACAAGTCATGGTTCTGCTCTTATCGGCTCGGGCGACGCCTGCCGACGCGTCGACGTCTTTTACGCTCTTATTGCGTGGACATAGAGTTTTTTGATCGGCTTAAGCCGATTCTGCGTCAATAGATGTGGGGAAACCCTTACACGACAAAATAAATTAAATTTAAACGGACCAAGCGATTTATCTCCATCAGAAAAAAAAAATAAGGCTGAATGTCACGTTGACTCTGTTTGTCCTTAATGTCTCTAAGCGTATTTTTTTAAGGTTTTTTGCCCTGGAACTTTTAAACCAAATCTATTTAATTTGGTAATAGTCTGAATTTAAAATTGGACAGTGAGTATATTCTTCATTTTTTCACAAAATGTCAAATTGAATTGTCATTGAGTTACCTACCAGCAACATTGAATTTTCTTAATCAGGGGGTCTCGAGGTTCCACCAAATTCGGAACCAATATAAAATAGCCGTTGAAAATAGTTTTTCGAAATATAAGTGTCTGTGTGAAATGAAATGAAATGAAATTTATTTGTCATCATAGGTATTAATTAAGTCATTTTTGACATTTATTATTCTAATAATGTAAATCGAAGAAAAAGGTTTTAGAATCAGTTGTGTTCGAATAAGATGGATAGAAAATAAGCATAAAGAAATTAGTCAACGGATATTTCATTATCTAAAGCAGTTGCTAATTAGTTAATTATAACTAAGATCCTCTTAAGCAACTAGCTAAAACTATTCCTTAACATTCAGTTTAGTAAAATCGCATTATTTATGTTCCCAATTCCGCACCATTTACCGCAATCTTATTTCGAACATTAAATACGTCTCGTTTCTTCTCGAGAAAATCAAAGTGAATGTCTATTTCCTTCAGGCGAAAATATGGATACGGAGAACCGAAATAAATAACGTAGTTTTAAATGGAATGAAGTAACCAGTTACTTACGTTTATTAGATAAGTCTCACGTCGATGATATTCCCATCCAGACAGGTCTTGTCGAATTGCTCTAAGTAATAAGTTAAGGATTTATTAGGTAATAAGAACCTAAAGAGAATTTTTTCCAAAAAATTTTTAAGCCGTTTTGTTTATTATTAAAAATAAAGCAGTTATTTCTTTGAGTGGCGGCAAAAACGTCACCCTGTCCTGTAAATTTTTAACAAGCTTTAATTTGTTGCTCTATTTGTTATTAGTGGGTCAGATCTCGCAAGCTAATTTTCACCCACTTTCAATGGTTGGATTGACTTGAAATTTAGCATTCATAAGTAAATTGGGTGACACTGCAAGTACTGTCAACAAAAAGTACAATCAGCAAAAAAAAAATATTTTTAAAGGATACTGATACATAGTTCGGCGTGGGACCTGTGGGCGTATTTGGCCACGACACATCCCGGAACCGTGAACTGTATCGATACCAGCTGCCCGATCTGGGCCAGCTTATCGCTCAGCAAGGCAAACGTAGTCGACGGGGGCAACTGTGGACAACACAATGGGTATCATTTAATTAACCCAACTATTCATAAGGAAAGATACCCGTCATATTGAGTGATCTCAATCTCAATCTTGTATAGGTTACTATCGGAGCGTTTCAACTTTTAAACTGCCTCATTTTCGTGGTCACATTATTTTATGAATGGGCTGTAGAATTTGATGATATTTTCGGTTATTTTTTAGACATCCTTTAAGTACTTCTACTAGAAAACCTGGAAACTGTAACAGAATCTTCTACCGCTTCAACAAAAATGTGCCCACGAAAATCAAACGGAATATGCTTTCGAATATTCTATCTGATTTTTTTCTAAATTCAAATAGCCATTTTAAATAGGTCCTAAAGTAGATATACCAATTTTAAAACTTACACTAGGATGAAAATAACATTCGCTTCCGTCGTCTGTTTTTCCGGATAAATACAATCTAGGTCTCTTCAAGTCAGATACACCTTTGGTCTCATCTGCACTTAACATCAGGTGAGATAGGGGTCAAACACGGTCAGTTTTATGTAAAAAGAACATACATTAACTTATTTACATAAATAACTTACATTACTGAACTGCAGTGTAGCTCCTGATCCCGCTGTGGGATGCACAGTAGGCCCGAAGGGAGGATGGGTGTTAGGTCCAGGCATAGCAAAATTAGGGCCAGGCATTGGGCTACCATGACCAGACATCATCCTTCCCAGTCCAGACATTGGACCGCTTGGGCCACCCATTGGACCGGACATTTGTCCAGACATCTGACCAGACATCGACCCACTCATTGGCCTGGACATAGGAGTACCAACTGGCCTGGATATTGGACTTGAGATGGGCCCAGGCATTGGCATAAACCGACTCGGGCCAGATATATTCCCATTTTGTCCAAAAACCTGACTATTCATTGGCCTATGGATTGGCATTGGGTTTCTAGGAGTATTTGGGGGAAACATTTGACTGCAGGGATTCGATATCAAAGTAGGGTTAACGGGAGCTATTCCTATTGAACTTGAACTTCCGGAACTAGAACCAATTGGTCTAACGGGGTTCCCAGGTCTTCGTGGAGCGGATGAAGGGGAAGGAGTAGACCGGCCCGATTGAGGTGTTGAGCCAGGAAACGTCGGAATAGACGACGAATCTGAAGATGGCAGAGAAACTAAGCTAGCCATGTGCACAGTTTTTGAATTAGCGTTCGCTTTCAATCTATCAGCATCATTTCCTGATGGGTTATTGTTGCCTTCACCGCTGTTCAAACGGATGACTACCACGTTTTTATCACTTGAATTCGAATCACGGTTATCATCCTCATCAAAGTCATTGAGTTCCGAAATAAGATGTTCTTTTTCTTCGTCTTTGTGTTCAGCTATAATCTCCTTTAACGCTAGCACTAAATCTTTGATATCTATCCCTTCAGAGACTAAGTTCTCCATAGCGATTTTCGCTCGTCTCTTGCTATTTTCAGCTTCAGTGACATTTTCTGCTTCTTCCGTAGCTTGCTCTTCTGGGGTCCGAAACAAATTAGTGTTTAAACTACACGCTTGACCTTTTACGAATCTTTCGTAATGTCTGACGACGTCTCTCACTGGTTTCCCGTATTTGGCTAGACCAGGTCCTACGTTATTTAACCCTTTGGGAAGGATAGCGCCATTGGATTTTAACATTTTGACAGTCAATGGTTTTCCGTATAACATTTGGCCGTTCAACATGGATATTGCCTGAAAAAATAATCAGAACTAATAAAATCAATTCATAATGTGGGGTACATAGATGCGCTAGAAGAAATATTGTCTTATGCAAAAATGCAGGTGGTAGGACCTTGTGCAAGGTCCGCCCGGATTGCTACCACCATCTTGCTCGCTAATCTTGCCGTGAAGCAGCAGTGCTTGCACTGTTGTATTTCGGCGTAGAGAGTAAGACAGCCGGTGAAATTACTGGCACTTGAGGTATCCCATCTTAAGGCCTCTAGGTTGGCAATGCATCTGCAATCCCCCTGGTGTTGCAGGTGTCTATGGGCGGTGGTGATCTCATACCATTAGGAGATCCACTTGCTCGTTTGCCATCCAGTCGAATAAAAAAAAATGGCTTCGGAAGCTTCTCCTTACGTTATATTTTTAAACAATAAAAATACAATACGATATTTATTTTGTAAACGTTAAAGGCGTATGGGCGTATACTTAAAGTTAAAAGTGGTCTGTGTACTCCAAACTACGTTGAGGTGATTAATAAATAATTTACGAAGCTTGATATCTCATTATGTTCACCTGACAAACCTGCGCTGTGAATGTGGTTTATATTGATCCTTTTACGAATTGAAGAAACACCTAGTAAAACTAATTAAAGGCGATTGACTGTTAATAAGTATTTTGCTAAAAGTATTACGTAGACAAAAGGCATTTCTCATTTCTGTGCACACCGTCACTTCCATAGCTGTCACTACCACGGATGTATCAACTCTTTCTAACACTCCAAAAAAAGTTAGTCTTTTGATGAGTACCTTATAGTATCGTATCATAAATAATTTGTGAACCCATCATAACATAACATAAGCATCATCATCATCATCTTTTTCGAGATGTTAGAAAGCGTAATTACATCCACGGAAGTGACAGTGTGCACAAAAATGAGAAATACCCAGATATCGCAAAGTAGCGGGTGATGGCAATTGTTTTCAGTTCAATCAAGAAAAAGTTTATATTTTTCATCATCCCAGCCTATATACGTCCCACTGCTGGGCACAGGCCTCTTCTCAGAACAAGAGGGCTTGGGCCATAGTTTTAGACGCGCCCTGTGCGGAATGGCTTACAGACATTGAATGTGTCGCTGGACCGCCGGTTGTGCACGGAGCACACGAGCACAGTCCCGGCCAACTCCATCACCTCCCTTAGATCTTCTTTGCCACACCTGAACTGTAAATAAAATGGTACTATAGCCCAGAAAATCTACTACCGATTCGGTAAAACCTCTGTCGAGAAGAACCCGACAAGAAACTCGACGAGATGTTTTAATGTTTATTTGGGCACAAACGGTACATGGTTCTTAAAAATAAACAAATTACAATTTACATAAACCAATAAAGCTGCCACCACTTACTGATACATTTAAGTAAAAGTAAAATGAACGGGAAAAAAAACTGAAAACAGGTTTGTTGGCTAAACACAAATACGGTTAGCAGTTAATTGAACAAAATTAAATTAACTATTTAAAGATGAAACTGCAAAACATGAATGAATCTACAATGTTATTTAATCTAATACCTTTAAACGAGCAATTCTTGTATACATATATATATATACTAGCTTTTGCCCGCGACTTCGTCAGCTTAGAATTCGGTTATCGCGCGCTGTTCCCTCTCTCGGGAACTGTGCATTTTTCCGGAATAAAAAGTAGCCTATGCCACTCTCTGGCCCAAAAACTATCACTGTGTCAAAAAGCACGTCAATCCGTCGCTCCGTTTCGACGTGAAAGACGGACAAACATACAAACACACACACTTTTACATTACTTGGTATGAAGGGGTTTTCGGGGATGACAAATCGATCTAGCTTGGTCTTATCCCTGGGAAAACGCTTATTGTCGAGTTTTAACGTCGCCCAGGTACTTTGAATTAATTAATTAATAGTGTAAGTTTACAGTGTACCAACAAGTCACCTACATACTAGAAAGTCAGATGCTTCACTCAGTATATTCACTATTTGCAGTAAGGGATCGCCAATGCCGATCAGAATTATTTTCAAACATTCCATCCATGATATAACGACGACCAGACGACCAGACAGATTTAGACGACCAGATGGCCTAGTGGTTAGAGAACCTGACTACGAAGCTTGAGGTCCCGGGTTCGATTCCCGCGTCGGGGCAGATATTTGTATGAAAAATACGAATGTTTGTTCTCGGGTCTTGGGTGTTTACTATGTATTTAAGTATGTATCTATCTATATAATTATATTTATCCGTTGCTTAGTACCCATAACACAAGCTTTGCTAAGCTTACTTTGGGACTAGGTCAATTGGTGTGAATTGTCCCGTAATATTTATTTATTATTATTTATTTATATAATCCAAACATTCCATGATATAATCATTAATTTTATAATACGCCTTAGATATTGTGTCACCTGTATTGTGGATTTGAGCCTAAGCCTAGGATTGGAACCAACTAATATTAGTTGCCCATTGTTACACAGTCAAGTGTTAAAGTATAATAACAAATCTAGACATGCGGTAGCGCAGGGTTACTCAAAGTGGGGTACGCGAACCCCTAGGGGTTCGCTATTCGACGGTAGGGGGTTCGCGACAAGGTTTACGTGACTCCAAAAACCACCAGGCTGAAAGACTAGCAAAATGATTAAGATTGGTTTTTGGAGTCTTTTTGTATTTTTTATTTCAACTCCAAATTAGTTCCTTATTTGTTTGTTATTTGTTGTTGTTTGTTTCAGTTTGTATTTTCGTTGGCAAGATGATTCTTACCTATATTTGTTACCTTTTATTGAAATAAATAATATACATTATATTATGATGATGATTGAAATAAAAATAACCTTACTTTCTCCAACAGTCAATTTTATTACTTTCTTTGGGGGGGGGAGGTAGGGGTTCGCTATCGTCTAGAAACTTTAACAGGGGTACGTGGAGCCATAAGTTTGAGAAACCCTGCGGTAGCGTGACAAGCCAAGTTCAAGCTAACAGAACTGGCGAGCATCACCGTGTGTAATTTTACCCGAACCAATTGGAGCCACTTTTGTCCCCCTCATAACTCAAAACCATTTTACATAAACATGTCAAATTTGGCTCATTTATTGAGACTTGTGAGATACATATGTGCTCCGAATTTCATAAACACTCCTCAAACGGTTATTTAGATATTAACATCCAAATCGAAATTTTTATCACTGACTCACCTATAGATCATACCTCTAACCCAGTTCCAGATGACCTAGAAAGTTCAAATTTGGCATACAGATAGGTAGCTGGGTGAATACAATGGAATAAATAAGAAACTAGTAAATTTCATATTGTTATAAATAAATTTCAGGACTAACCATTGAACTTGGCACCTTGGTACTTGGCACCCATTTAGATCTTACTTCTTTTATCGTTAAAGTCAACAATTAAGGCATACATATATCATAATATTGAACTTGACTCTCATTTCACATTTACCTATGTTTTGATGGGTTTACTTACATTAAGAACTAGAACCCAGTTTCTTAGCGTATCGGTAACCCCCAATGTGTTTAGGTACTCCGGCTTGACCCCGTATAACCCCTTGGGGTCTGTCCGCCACACGTCCAAGTCGAGACCCCATGGTTCTTCGTCTTCTTCTTCTTCCTTTTTCCTGTAAGTTAACTCAATCAATCAGTTAATCAATCGATTGACGTACCTACTTTTGAGGGTTCCGTATACGAAGGGTCACAAACGGAACATTGGTAATGTTCGCTACACTGTCTGTCTGTCACAGAGATGCATCTCATGAATCGTAATAGATAGACAGCTTAAATTTGTACATATGTAATTTGTATTTATATTACCGCTACAACAACACGTAAAGAGTAATTAAAATATATAAAAAAATTAAGGGCGTGTCCAAGCTACGTTGAACTTACGTAGGATGGCATGTATTCATGTACACCATCTATTAAATTACAGAAAGAACATGTTTACTTACAAAAATCTGCAATTGTTTGAAAAATGTCGCGGACAGAGAAGTGTCGGTAAAAAAGTTGATTGGCCCAGGTACATAAATATGACTTAACTGAGCATAAAAATAAAATTATTAGGTAAAGAAAATTGACAAATAAATTGGCGTTTAAAAACCTAGTGGCGATGAATATAATATACTCAGCGGAGCAAAATTTGGCCCACTCTACATAAAAAAATACCGATTACTGCATACGTTTGAGGGCCATTTTTCCGGCCACTCAGTATATTTATTGCACCAAAAATAATCAAAGTTGCCGCACTGATTTTAATAAAAAAAACGTTTATTTTTACCTCGACGATTCGCTATTTGCATCCATATCTTCAGACATTGTATTATTCGATCTTAGCCCACTGAGGTCACTAGATATTGTACGCGTCGCGACGGTTTTTACAACTACCCACATTCGAAAACAATTTGGAAAACAGAGACTATCTGTGCAACCACCGTTCAGAAACTGCTTTAAAACAAGACAAACACGATATACACTTTGCTGCTGTCAGGAGTCATTGGCAGTAGTGGTTGCTAACCTAAAGCGACTGGTTGCCAAAAATATAAGTTGAAGTTACAAAAAACTGTTAGTTCTATTTTTAGAGGTCTGTATCTAAGAATGACGCTACGCTATTCGTTTGTTCGTCATTCGGCTGTATCTCAAAAACCGTAATAAATTATATACAATAGGTACCTACAATACAATAAATAACTCTTTATTGCACACCAACTCATAGTAAGCAGTACAGAAAACACAGGTATGATATAGCTGAATTTATACATATTATTCCTATATTTATTTCAATTGCCGCTACAACAACATACAATAAAAATAAAATTTTATTTAAAATTCAGGGGTCGCCATACAAGAAACATATTTGTTTTTCGTTCTATCTCTGTATCTAACGGTTAAGCATACCAACTTCATACTATGAATAATTGAATACTAATATAGATAAATGTGGAGACCGCGAATCGGCAAGCGTGGTGTAGGACGCCCTCAGACTAGGTGGAGCGATGATCTTCGCAGGTTAGCTGGCAAGAACTGGATGAGATTGGCCGAGGATCGTGCTCAGTGGCATGCAACTGGAGAGGCGTATGTCCAGCAGTGGACTAAGATAGGCCGATGATGATGATGATGATGATAGATAGATAAATGTTACTGTTGCTTAACTATCGCAAACTATATGAAGGGTACATTATATTAAACTCTTCATACGGTCTTTCCTTCCTCAGTTCCTTCTTTAGAGGGGCTTACGGCTGATACGATGATGATGATGTATGAAGGGCATGGCTTATCACTGCGCGTACTGAGTTTTGTAGTACAGTCATGCGCATGCAGTTCTTGTCAAGGACTAACTGGGCAGGCCAGCGGATACGGCAAATTGCCATTCCATTCTGGAATGCGCCTCAAGTGTGTTGTTAAGGTTTTCGCATGTTGTATTTTGTTTTATACAGTTAATGATTGTTTCAAATTATTGTTTTTTTTATCGGTAAAAATAATTAGTAGGTCATGATTGTAATGTACTAAGAAATGAAATGAAATAAATTATTTTGCTTAAGACATGGTAACACATGGTTTTTATAAATTTGTTAATGTGCAGTGACACATCTAACCAAATACATTGGCATGCAAATATTATCTTATTAAATAAATTTAATAAAAAACACAATTAATTTTATAATATAAATTACTGAACAAAATCCCTTCATTTTATGAACTCCTTGCTAAAAAACATTTATAACTGTAGAAAATATGAAATTTTAGATGGTTCATCATGGTTGGACAGATCATGATCTAACAAAAAGGTGAGTGATAAATATTTTTTTTTTGTACAAAAAAAATAATTTGCTCAAGTTGTAAAAAATATTATTAAATTTTACCTTTTAACCGGTGGTCCTTCATCTTGTTCCATGCTATCATCAGCATCTTGATTGAAAACAAAAACAAAACTTCTTTAGTTTTTTAGAACACAGAAAAATAAAGTGGTGTGGAGAACATAACCCAGTTCTAGGGCTGGTGCATGGGTGCATGATGGGCAGGAACGATCAAGATTGAGAGAAATCATTTATTCTATAATTATATTATGTACTTATGAAATAGGACCAAAGCTGAATTAAGGGCCTTTTAGAAACAAAAAAGAATTTTCTTAGTTAATTGGTAAAAGATGGAGTTCTTATGGAACATACAAAAAATAAATTTAGATTCCATTTTGAACATGAAACTAATGATAGACTCATTCATATTAAATGATATTTTACCGGATAACTCATGTCTTACATCGAGTTTAGCTCAACATGTTTTTAGATTCCATTTCTTGAAGTTGGCTAGATAAAATAATTCACATACCTGTAACCTGTATGTTGGCTCCATCGATTGATTCAGAATTCAAGATCTTTTTGGCAGCTGCCATCTGCTGCACATTTTTAAAAATAACCCTGACAGCTCTCCTGTCATCCTTGCTTTTTAAATCTCTGACCACACAATGGCCACACTGAAAAATAGCATTAAATCAAATACATAAAACAATTTGCAACATAATTATTATGCTGAGTAAATTCAGAAGTAAAAACACGCTTGGTGAATCTTTATTACTAGATTCCAACACCATCTTCTTGGCCTATATGTCTCACTACAGGGCCCTCTCGCGGAATAAGAGAGCTTGGGCAATAGATTTCACGCGGGCTCAACGTGGATTGGTAACTTCAGGTGTGTGCAGGTTTCCTCGTGATATTTTACTTCAGTGTAAAGCTCATCATAAATTTCAAGTGCAATTTTGCACATTAATAAATTTCGACAATATTAAAGAGGTGCGAGTCCGGGCTCGAACCCCAAACACTGCTTCACTAAGCTACCGTAACTTCACCAGTATAGAGGTTAACATACTAAATACAATCAAGCCTTAACCCCTCATATGCAGGAATTAAAAAAGTATGAATTCTAATCTCATCTGTTATAATGAGGACAAATTCTGCTGATTTCTGATAGACTTATATTTGACATGTATCCGTGTCTTAAGCATATGAGGGGTTAAATGCTGAAAAAAACATGATAGTCTGTGTTTCAAAACATTGAATGTAAGTCCATTAGGACAGACTTGACAGAAAGACAGACTGAGGGATGAGCAAAATCATTTAAATCTATTTAGATCCTGTATGTAAAGAGGAACCCTAGAAAATTTAGGTTTTTAGATAATTTAAATCATTTATAGCTTCCAATTGTTATACCATAGTTGCCTATACATGGAGAAACACTTACCAGTTTTTCCAAATGTTCCTTGACCTGTTGAGACGACAAATGCTGCGGTAACTTTGAAATCAACAGGGATGCGGTTTGACTTCTTCTTTTCATTGTGGCATTGGATTTCTCGCATTCTGAATCATTATCTACGGCCATATTCGATGCCTCGGATACGTTAACATCTACTTTATTTTCCTGTTTTAATTTATAAACCTCTGATTTTGAATCATTTTGATTATTTAATGGTTCACACTTTGCTATCGAAGCGCTGTTTCTTCCACTTGCTTGATCTTCGGCCATTTTAAGGATTTTTAATATACCTGTCAATAGCTACCCTAGGTTAATAAACTGTAGTTCTTATGTTTTATTTGGTCAATTAAATTAACTTCTTTATAATAAATCACCGTATTATTCCCGACTCCAGTGTCCCGTAATCCCGTACCGGTGTGTTGTTTTTTTTTTGTCGAGTCGACATTTGACATTTAAGTTGAATGACATCTGACGTTTTAAAGATGTTTTTCATTAAGTTAAACCTTTGGAAAAACGCGAACGGACAGAAAGAAGCCATTTATAAAAGAAATCCTTTGGAAGACAAATTGAATTATTTTTAATGTGGATTTTTTATTATTATTATGAGAGGGAGGTAAACGAACAAGCGGGACATCTGATGGGTAACGAACACCGCTGCCCACTACTCAAGGAGAGTCATTGGTCCGTTGCCAGCCTTTTAAGAAAATACATGCCCTTTTTCTTGAAAGCCTCCAATGTCATAGTCATAGTTGTCACACTGCTGACGGAAGTTGATTCTTGATTCAGGCATCTCCTTTGTTTTGATTACTTAATAAACAAATTCATTTTCATTAACCGACGAAAAAACCGGAGGAGGTTCTGAAGTCGACGCGTATATTTTTTTTGTAGGTATTATGATCACGTATAACTTTTAACAGAGTTGTAGTCCGAGTTTGATAATTCTTTTTTTGTTTAAAATTTTATACTTAATTCTTTTTTTATTTATACTTACCTACCTCGACGTTGGTCCCATATAAATTTGGAAAAAAATACCCCAAGGGTGGGAAAAAATAAAAAAAAATTTTTTTTCAAGAAAAAAATTAAACCGCCGGAAAAACTGAAATGCAAAAAATAATAAACCTTTTTTATTTAACCTTAATCTAGGTACCAGTTTGAGGTCGGTGCCTGTTCTGATGGGCTTCTACCTATTACTCCTCCTGGGTCGTGCTGAGGCACCGACATTCGGACTGTACCCTTAGTGTAAGTTTTCGGTTACAAAATAAGTCTCGATCGCGTTCGCGTTAAAATCTAAATTTGTATGGAAACACGAACATCGCAAACGTCCCGCTAGAGGCGCTGTTCGTGTTTGCATACAAATTGTGGTTTTAACGCGAACGCGATCGAGACGTATTTTGTAACCGAAAACTTACACTAAGGGCACTTGTAGAAAAATATTTTCATGGTTTTTTGTAGTCTGTTAAGTTTTTGTTATAAATTCTTTGTTTATTTTCTTTTGTTACAATAAAGATTTTACATACATACATACCATTCCTAACTTAATGGCAATGTAGGATGTCTACTAAGTAGATGGAAGGATGACCTGGTTAAAGCTGCAGGTTCCCGGTGGGTAGGCCGCTTCCAACCGAAGTACCGCGTCCTTCCACGCCCCTTGCGCGTCTTGGAGGTCCATGGGGGACGCCTATGTCCAACAGTGGACGTCCAATGGCTTATTGATATGATGATAGTGATGAACAATGATTTATTAAAGTTCAAGGTTCAAGGTTCACTTGTGCAAGGTCCGCCCGGATTGCTACCATCATCTTGCTCGCTAATCCTGCCGTGACGCAGCAGTGCTTGCACTGTTGTGTTTCGGCGTGGAGTACTCTCGAGACAGCCGGTGAAATTACTGACACTTGAGGTATCCCATCTTAGGCCTCTAGGTTGGCAACGCATCTGCAATACCCCTGGTGTTGCAGGTGTTTATGGGCGGTGGTGATCTCTTACCATCAGGAGACCCACTTGCTCGTTTTCCATCCAGCCGAATAAAAAAAAAGTTAATTTGTTTAAGAAAAAAACACACACTCTTCAGCAGTGTTTCCTGACAACTATGACATCGGAGCTTTCAAGAAAAGGCCTTATACTTTCTTAAAAGGCCGGCAACGGACCAATGACTCTCCTTGCTTGAGTAGTTGGTACTCATGGACAGCGGTGATCATTCTCCATCAGATGACCCGCTTGCTCGTTTTCCTCCCTCTCACAATAAAAAAAGCACTTTCGCACTTTACATCAGATAGGGGTCCATCACAGCATTCACAGGTAAATCAATTTTTCATATTAATTCCCTTAGGCAGCTTCCATAACAAACGAAATAGATATGTTTCCGACGTTTCCGTCGTCCTCAAGTAATTTATTACTTTCAAGCGACAGATTTGTCAAAAATCCTCAATTTATTTCGATCGTGATTGCGAAGAGAATCAGAGAATTAATCATGTCCCCCTCTTTTACGGTTATGGCCACAGCCATAGATGTAATATCGAGATAGATAAAGCAAATAAACTAATTTCGAGCGCCGAAAAGTTTAAAAAGTTTATTGAAACTGATATCTTTGCGGAGGTCCATGTCAATGTACTAAAAGCAATTACTTTGCTCACCCGCGACCAATAGCTAGATTTATGCAACCAATGTGTGTTCTGGCAGCTCGTCCGCCTCCACACGGTGAGAACACACATTCACACAAACCCAACTATCGCATCACTTAAAAGACTTCTCTTTCCATGCTGCGCAATTTAGCGTGCTCGAGCATGTTGCTGTAATAAATATTTGAAACCCCCTTCTAAACTCCTTGTTTTACTGTGCGAGACATCTTTAATACCTGTTTGACGCGGCTTTCGTGTTTTATTACTAAATTACCAACATATAACTACTAATATATTTCATACTTGAATTCTTAATTTCCATACAGTTCGATGCGCTTTCCGAGTCTATTCCGGTGGGAAGTCTGTGGGGCCGCATGTTATTGATAATTTAAGCAGATTCACTCTCAATTCGAATTATTCTTTAGGCTGGGTGTCCATTGAGTTGGAGCACAAACCTACAGAATTGCACTAGTCCTTGCTACTCGAAGTTCGTTTCATACCTTCCCTCTCATACATACAATACAATACAATAACTCTTTATTGCACACCAATACAGTAAACAGTACAGAAAAAACAAGTATATACATGGAAATTTTCTAAGGTAAGCAATGGGCGGCCTTATCGCTCATTGTTCTACTAAAAACTATTTATTGCGTGAGTTCGTAGTGTAGGCGTAAGGTCTGTCACTTTGCAAAGGGACCACAAGGTGGAGTTTTTTTTTATCGGCTGGACTTGTGCTTACGTGCCTTTAGTTCACCAGGCATAAGGGTTAAAAAGTTAAATAACAGGTTACAACAAAATAACTTGAAAATAAATCCAAATCTCACTCGTAACTGAATAAAACTCGGCACAAACAAAACCTTACAGTTTTACGGCGGCATTATCGCTTTATTTTTCCCTTTGAACATTTAGGAAGCCATCTTGCGAGCATATTCAGAGTATCAGTTAATGTTCCTGAGGGTAGTAAAACGTAATGAGATCTTTATTACGAGCGTGTGGCAACATTCATAGCTTGCAAATAAAGCCAGGTTTACACAGTCTGAGACTTGGTGTTAAAAACGTAAAATCGCTCTATGTGTGCTTTTAAAATTTGAGAGTTGCCCTCAATTTCTCTAAGATCCACTCATCAGATCCTGACTTCGTGACAATGGGACCTCGGAAGTACAGAAACCTTTAGAACAATAAAAGGACTGTGAAATTCGGCCTACAAATGACGTAGTTATCGCGTAACAAACACAAAAAAATAACATGCAGACGATGAGAAATCCGTTTTTGAAGTCGGTTGAAAATAACTATTGTCATTATAACATAAAAAACATTGCATTTCTCACATTTTGTGTAGGACTTAGGATCTATATGAACAGCTTATTTGGCTTTACATACCTATTATTACGCAACTTTACGTATCATTTTTGAGTAAGGGTTTTAAAAGTGATTATTATATTTGTTTCTTAATACTCGGATCATATTTTAAAAAATTGTGGTTGTTTTGTAAACAGGTAACTAGGTATATGTGGTTTTATTCTTATGTTACATTTAAATTATGTTCTCGCTGCTGAGGTGAAAAATTGTATGTGTCACACGAGACCAAAGTTTTTTTGCATCTCGTTTGAATCCCTCGCTGCTACTACGATTCGAAACTAGAATCCTTCGCTACTCGCGATAACAAACACAAACTAACATGCAGAAAGAACTTTGCTCTCGTTGGTTGAAAATAACTAGTTCCTCCACCACCATCTTGCGCAACTGATGTGTGTTTTTATTTTGTAAATACTGCAATTTCAAAACCAGCCTAAAACAGAGTATACTATACAATATACGTATAGGATATTATGGTGATGGGATGACAAATAAAAATGACCAAGTGCGGGTAGTTCGAGATACGAGTGCCGGTACGTTTTGTGATCAAGTGCGGGTAGTTCGAAGGACTCGCGTTGCTAGGCAGACTTGACAACCTACACACTTCAGTCTACTCGTGACCACGGCCACTGTAATGCGGTCGAAACGTCGAGGTAAATATTATCCTTGCGTTTTAGCGAGATCAAAGTCAAAGTCAAAATTTCTTTATTCAATTTAGGTTATAACAGGCACTTATGAATGACAAAAAAAATCTACCACCGGTTCGGAAAAACCTCTGTTGACAAGAATCCGGCCGGAAGATAAGTCCCGTTTGTGGTATTTTTACTATTATGGCAAATTTAGGAGTTCAAATACTGTATTAGTATTGGAACTGGAACCCCGATCAAAGACTAGGGCCGGCAAAGGGGGCCACTACGACATTCGAAAATCGAACCCCTCCCCCTCCCTCCCCTATACTCACTCTGTCTCTATTGTCCCTCTTACTCTCGTATTAAATAATATCTATCAGTTCGAATTTTGGACTTGCCTTACTCCATTAGTTCCATCACAAACTAAATAGTTCGGTAATGACACCAGTTAGTCTAAGTATATCCATCAACGTTAAGGTTTTGTATGGCTAACGGCGGCCATTCAAGGGTCTGCTGCTAATGTGCATGCAAAGGACAGACAGTCGTTAGATCGTTGATTAGAAAGCTGGGGAATCAGCTTTGAATGCCGTTTAATGAGGGCTATCGCATATGAATTCGCCACTAGAGGCGCTAGTGTAGCGTGAGGTCTCCGAAATGTCAAATCTCATAGTTTTTGGGTGAGCTACGCGGGTTTATTTATAATTAGAATAATTTTGTTAATATTTTGCAATATCTGAAATTAATTATGGCAAATATGCGTTCCGGGGCAATGAATGTCTGTGTTTTGAGACAGTTTTGTCTTTCGGAAACCTTTGTCCTCCCTTTTTTCCGAACAAAACGGGGACTATGCAACACTGTGGCATGCTCGATATTTTTATTGTACGGTTTTAAGGTGTATTAAATATGATTTTAATCTAAACTTTGTTTTCACGCCCGTAATAACAGACTTTGAAAGCCATCTTAAAAACCTCACGCAACAGTGCGCCATCTAGTGAGACAAAAAACGATAGCCCTCATTACCTTACAATGGCGAAGGGTGAAACTGCTTCGTCATCCCAGCGTATACGTCCCACTGCTGGGCATAAGCCTCCTTCCAGAAACGTGCGGGCTTAGTGCTAATTGGAAAGTTCACATACCTACCTACACACCATTGAATTACCGACTTCACTGGTTTGCAGTGGCGTAGCTACCAAGGGGCTAGGCGGGGCAGTGCCCCGGGGCCCTCAAGCTCAGGGGGCCCTTGAAATTCTGCTTTATAGCTGATGATAAAGTTGCTTAGCATTTTTAAAGTATTTGTATATACTTATAATGATTTTACTTCAAAAAACCTTACCAGTTTTGATAGCAGTGGACCCTATTTTTTTATTTGCCCCAGGGCCCTAGGTTACCTAGCTACGCCACTGCTGGTTTGTGCTGTGCATCAGTGAGTTTAGAAAACGAAATTCAAAAATCGAAGTTCGTGTCGCTCCGTCCGTCTGTCACTTATACTATTTAATACGTGAGTGAGAGGGACGGTACGATACGAACCTCGATTTTCAGATTTCGGAGTAGACCCTCTGGTTTGTGCTGTGCTTGTGCATCATTGAGTTTAGAAAAATATCCACTGTTGGTCTAGACCAGCCAGAGGTTCCCTTGGTCCAGGTGGCGTGAAAAAAAATTTGAGTTCGGGAATATAGGCAGCAGCAGGGCTACTACGAAACTCGAAGTTCGTGTCGTGCGGTCCCTCTGACACTTATACTATTTAATACGAGAGCGAGAGGGACGGTAACTACGATACGAAGAATACTATCGAAAACAAAACAGTAAAGCTTTCAAAGAGGTCTACAATAAAAAATATTTCGGCACCTTTTGTTCTAAACCCCAGGGGGGTGGTGGGGGGTCATGATCCCCATGTCTATCACCCCTCCCCTCTTCCCCTGTAGCCGCCCTTGAGTTTAGAATACTTTTACGGATTTTATGTGCGAAACTTCAAACCAACAAAAGCTGATTTCACGTTGCAATTCGATTTATATTTCCTGTTATCTCTAAGAATCTAGTCACGACTGAAACTTCGGGATGGGACCCAAAGTTTCAACACGTCATACGAAAGACAAGTTCCAAACTTTGGGAACGTGCGTTGTAGGCATGACACTCGTTAGTGTTTGCGAGACCTAGAACAAGTATCCGGCACTGTAAGACCTAAGTTTGCTTATACATTAAGGAATAAACAAGGCACGCGAACGGGGTTGTTGTACCTACTTCGGTTTAATTCGCTACTTGTTTGAGTGGCAGGGATTCTATCTCAAATTGAAATTTAGCACAGGTGTTCGTTATTAAAAACGTAAATAGAAAGAAAACATTATGTACTTATAATCAGTGTTTTTCAAACTTTTTCAGGACGCGGCCCCTCGGTTTGAAAAATATTTGGCGACCCCCTGCTTCCTCCACTTAGTTATTTGTAATTATCTTACATTGATAATACAAACATTGAATAACCATACACAATAACGCTGAAAGTATTAAATACTCAAATTTTGAAAGATACTGCGACCCCCCAGGGGGCCGCGACCCACAGATTGAAAAACACTGATATCAAGTAACGGCACCAAATTCCGTGGTTATTAAGGAACTTTTTCAATGACTACAGAAAATAAGTAAAAGTACCTACCTATATCCCTATTTATTTACGAATAACAGAGGCAAAGAGATGTCTTTTTTTATTTATTTTTTATTTTTTAGGGTTCCGTACCTCGAAAGAAAAAAGTGGAACTCTTAATAGAATCACTTTGTTGTCCGTCCGTCGCTCCGTCTGTCAAGACCCTTTTTCTCAGAAACGCGAGGTACCTATCAAGCTGAAATTGATATCGAATAATTGTACTCATTCCGGCCCAAGTGTATTGTATTGTATTGTATTGTGTAACTCTTTATTGTACAATGGCCTGCATAAGTGGATGGACACCTTACGTTCTATAATCGTTTGAACACGAGAGTTGACGATTTGGTTAGGTGTTCACAAGAAATGAACTAGATGGCGCTGTTAAACAGTTATTATGATATGATCGATATTTTATCCCCGTAACAGCAATGTGCCGATAGCTGAGTTGGTCGGCTGCTTAGATAAACTCGTAAATGATCATCAGTTCGTATCCTACATATCAGAATTGTTTTTTGTTCTTATTTTTTATTTATAAGTTTCTATTTTAATTTTGTAGATAACTGATATGGAAATAAAAAAAAAACTCTGAAAAAAGGATAACGTTGCAACAGAAATAATACACGTTTTGAAGTTTAAAACATAATTTTTTTATTCCTAAAACAATATTTCTATTCATTAAATATTGACGCAGTTATTATATACTATATATCAATTAAATAACTGAAAACCAGAAAGTAGTTTGCGCAGAATCCAGAGTAGAATCGATTACACTATGTTTTAAATCAGGTAGTGTTTGAGTTTTTAAATCCTTTTTTTTATTGTGCCCAGTCTAAATATTACGAATTCATACGCCAATTAAATGTTTTAGGGATGTTTCAACAACTAACTTAAAATAAAATGAAAAAATATTTTCTGTGTGTCGTGTGAGGTTTTCAGTTATTTTATTAGCACCTGATCAAAAGTTGTATTTTAAAATTTTATTGAGGTATTAGCTTAAGTATTCATTTCCGATTCTGGAAAGAGGATTGAAGCTGAACCACAATAAAAAAATAGTATTTGAAAGTAAATTATACCTGAGACCGGGTTATCATAAGACTCGTACGCGTTATAAACTATAATAATTGAAGTTTTCCAGTTTTAAACATTTACTTATCAATAATTGATGGCGTAGATCCACTGTAGTGTGTTACTGACAGTTATAATAAGATTACAGTCATATATTGAACTTTCACACTTATCTCACATAAGTAAACAAAACTATCAAGGTATAATTAAAAGTTTTGTTCATAATAATCAAATAATTACTTTTCATAACAAAGTGATACCTACAGGATCACAAATAAAGATAAATATTTTGGTTCATATAATACAGTGTGCTAGGAAATCAGATGCGGATATTTTAAGGATCGATTATTTGCATCGTCGTTAATTGGTTTCAATTAAATTAAATTAAAAAAAATACAGTTAATTTAATGTTAATGCGAGGATGAATTTTTTTGAACGGAATGGTATTTTTGTATGAAGCAAAAAAATATTACCACACTATACTTAAATAATTTATGTGTAAAATTAATTATTAGGTTATTAATTACATACCCTGAAAATATCCGCACCGTATATATGTTATTATAACATAATTGTTTGAGTATATAACCCGGTCTACACGTAACTATCAATTTTATTTTAATAACTGTTGTAACCACCATGATTGTCGATAACTGCTTGCAAAAAGAATCGCATCGATGCAACTAGATTTTCACACATATTAGAGCCGCGAATACTGTCCCTTATTTTTACACAGTGGGCTTCTAACGTTTCCGGAGTTCGCTTATTTTTGTTATCCCAACGTTGGACATGGTTAACAACTCATAATTTTTCAATGGGATTTAAATCCGGTGATCTGGCAGGCCAAGGAACGACTTTAACATTATTTTTGTGTTGATTAAACCAGTCTTGCACAATATAACTGTTTTTATCTGTAACAATATAAATAAACATAAAATAATATAACGTAGATATCATTTTAATGAAGAAGTTGGTAGGATGAACGTAACCAAAAAAAACTCACATTAACATTTCTCTAGAAATTTCCGACATATTTTTTCCTTCTTCATATAAATTAATAATTTCACAACTTTTAACCATCTCAATATTGCGATGAGAACTCATTTTAAAGAATAATTACGATAATCAGCAGATTCAACTTGAAAGAGACGATCAAACGATGTTGCAAGCAGCTGAACAAGTAGCAAAATCTTTGTAATAAAAACTTAGCCTGGTAGTTTGAAGATCTTCAGTCTACCCTCTTTAAGTTTCGTTAAACACGCATGACTTACCGATTAATTTTAAGACGACCCGATATAGATCCGATTTTCATCGCTTATGATAACAGTAATATGGTCAAGTGGTTATGAACTTCGTTCTTCGTTCGTATGTCACAAGTTCAAATCCCACCAGGAGATAATATTGAGTTTGTGTTTTTGTAAATTTACTGCTAGATTTGGAGATTACTAAAGTTGACACTCATTCGCAACATGGGTCATCATAAATAAAGAATTTCATTATCATCAGCCTCCCAGCCTATAGATACACGTCCCACTGCTGGTCACAGGCCTCCTCTCAGAATGAGAGGGCTTGGGCCGTAGTTCCCACGTGGGCCCAGTGCGGATTGGGAACTTCACACACACCAAAGAATTGAACAAGAAACGATAGTAATGCGAATAATAATATTCTCCTTCTCTTACGATAAGTACGAAAGAGACAGAAAATGTCGTTACGCGATTCGCGGTATCATCCCACGGTGTCCCACCCAGGCAGGGACATAATTTAGTTACTACGGCAGCGAAATATAAAATTTCTAACATGAGTATAAAATATTTTTTTAAGGTCAGCGCCAGCGCCATCTAGTGAGATATTAATAAACTAACTAAGTTAGTAAATAAGTAAATACCGCTAATACACTTCAAACACATAGATGGCGCTGTTTCTCGCGTCAGACGATTATGTTTTGGAATTGTCCATCGACTTTTGCAGGCCATAGTACATAAAACAAATGAAAGTAACAGATGAAGAGATACAAAGTCGAATAATTAAAGGGATCTCTTACTCATATAAGTATGCGGTCCCTTGAAGCCTTGAAAAAATCAATCTTTTAAGTCAACGCAAACAAAAGTTACAGTCATTAAACAACGTAATTACTTACATACAAATTACCGTGCACTGAAAGCCTATAGGGTAGGTACTTACAGTGGTCCTAGAAACTTCAAATAGATTTTTTGTGTGTCTGCCTACCTACCTAACTATAAACAAAACTTTCCAAATAAATAATATTGAACTCGACTATAACTTTGAAGCCGCAAGGCTACTACGAAATTCGAAAATCGTAGTTCGTATCTTACCGTCCCTCTCACTCTCGTATTAAATATTATAAGCGTCGGCAGGACGGTACAGTCAAGGGCAAAGATATCGACACGGCCAAAGTTGCAAAAATATGTATACACGGCCTTAATGATAAGTGCATAAAGTCGTGTATACATATTTTTGCAACTTTGGCCGTGTCAGTATCTTTGCCATTGACTGTACGATACGAACTTCGATTTTCCTTGTAGCCCTGCCTTTCGAAACGCGAATTAGGTACGTTTCAATAATTAATCACAACTCAAAACTCTTAATCCATTAATTACTAAGTGCCCAAGTTAAAGATTAAACAGATTATTAGACTTACAAACTTTGCCATTTCGGAATTTATTGCGAAGTTATATAAATCTTGTAATTTTCACAACGCAAAGGCACTAGGGGGCCATCCGTTACGCCAATTTTGACTATTTCTAACCCCCCCCTGTTACATTTGCAATATTTTGTTCCTGTGCACAGTCAAGGGCATAAACATGTAGGTGTACGTTACCAAGGCGTCAAAAACATCTAAACACTTTTATGCCACTAACCATAGGGGTTCTCAACCATGACGCTGGCAGAATTGTCCAAACGGACAGAAGCTATTTATTAAATAAAAAAAAACCATAGGGCGACAGGTATATATATATTGACGCTGTGGCTGTACCTATAGGTAGATATTTATGCCCTCGACTGTAGGTACGCGTATCGCCCACAAATCCTGAAACAGGCTATTAACGGGTTCCCGGTATATACCCCTTGGATTTTTAGCAACCTATAGGTCATACCCAAAGAGATGCTCGCGATCGCAATCGAATGACAGTTTGTATGCGAAATCTGTCATTTGATTACAATCATAAAAACTACCTACCTATCCTATCTCCTCCCTCGGGACTCAAACTATCTGTAAGTACGATTATACCGAATTTCATCTAAATCGGTTCGGCGGATAAGACGTGAAGAGGTAACAAACAAACTTACAAACTGTCGCATTTATAATATCACTGAAATTCCAGTATCAGTAGTGACATTACTCTAATTCATTAATAAAGAAATAGCGTAGATGTCGGCCGATCGGAAAATTCGCCAGCTCACGAAATTCCTAGGCATATCGTGAAATGGCGCAGTTTCATGAACTGGCTAAGGGAGATTCGCCATATCGCTCAAAACTGGCTTAACGATTTGCCTATAGTGACGTTTAGGCAGATCATGAAATTCCTAGGCATCTCATGAAACGCCGCCATTTCACGATTTGGCCAGTTTAGGCAGATCATGAAATTCCTAGGCATGTCATGAAACGCCACCATATATATCGGTCCTGGCACATTGCCGGCCTCTACCGCGGCACGCTCGCTTCGCTCGCTCGGCTCATGCGTTGTGGTCACAATTCATACTAACAACTCCTCGCTTCGTTCGGTCGTACCTAAATTATTTTATCGGTGTATCGCGATGTGCCCTATGGAGAGCTAGGAATATCGACGAATGCATAACTCTAATCGATCTGCCGTATTGTTTTTCAGGCACATCGTGATATGCCTGGCCAACTTTTCTAGGAATTTCGTAATCTGGCGGATTTTACGATCGGCCGCCGACATAGGATAATTATATGCCCTACATCTCCTTGACTAAATATTCAAGCCTTGACTAAACATCCACCCACTGGTGGGTAAACATCTGCTTCATATTCACGTCGCCAATAGAGTAGGTAATATTATTGTTCAATTACATAAGTGACAAGAATATTATTTCACTAAAGTGGCATCTGGCAAACCAACAAGATTGTTTCTAGACATAATGTTAGACAAGGAAATCGTTCTGGCTACTATTCGAGGCACGGTAGGTAAGCAAAGTAAGTACTAATAATAACGCACGCCATTAAATATAGGTAGGTACATAGTATCAGAAATAAATAAGCCGAAAATATTGTGCCTGTATTTGGTTGAATTATTTGTTTGTAGCTTGTCGCCCACGACTCCTTCCGCGTAGAATTTCCATTTCCGTTGGAACTATGCGATTTTCCGGGAATAAAACTGATCATATGTCCATCTGCGGGACATAAACTATATGCCTATACCTAAAACTTAAACGTGAAAAGGTAACAGACAAACAGACTTACAAACTTTTGCATTTATTTTATAATGTTTAAACCCTAACCATTAATAATACAGAAGCCAAATCGCCTAACGATTTTGACGCTCGCGATCGCGATCAAATGGCAATTTTTCGTAAGTATGCGAAATTTCGGCACCGTATGTCATGACGGGTAGGACGCACTGATTGAAGACTTTCGTCTTTAGACTCTGTGGAATTGGTGATGTGAAGACTTGACGCAGTTCCCCATACGCTGCCCATCCCAACTGTATTCTCCTGTTGGCCTCTCACGAACATGGACGCTCACGTTAGGGCTGGTCCACAAATTTAAAGTTGCTCAACGTGCTATGGAAACGGCTATGCTCGGAGTTTCTCTGAAAGATAACGTAACGAAGTGATCCGACAGAGAACCAAAGTTATCGACATAGCCCACCGCATTAGCACGCTGAAGTGGCAATGGACCGGCCATATAACCCGAAGAACCGATAACCGTTGGGGTAGACGAGTTCTTGAGTGGAGACCACGGATCGGCAAACGTAGCGTAGGACGTCCTCAGACTCGGTGGAGCGATGATCTTCGCAGGGCGGCTGGCAAGAGCTGGATGAGAGTAGCCGAGGATCGTGCTCAGTGGCGTGCCATGGGAGAGGCCTATGTCCAGCAGTGGACGAACATAGGCTGATGCGAAATTTGTCATACACTAGCGACGCACCCCGGCTTCACGCGGTTAGTTTTTGGAAATGGTGCAGAAAAATTACGAAATACCTTTGATTAGGTAACTATTTATTATTGAAAATTTGTACCCGTGCGAAGCTAGGGTATGTCGCTAGTTTAATACATGTGTTAAAACTAATAAAAGCAATGTCTAAAACTACACGGTCCGACTGGACATTCCCAATTTCTTAAAAGCCAGCCTTTCTAATTCAGTAACAAATTGCGTTACACGTCATAATTACAACTTAAATAAAATTGTATCTTACGTTATTAATGATGTTTCGTTTAAATTGACAATTTGGATTGTATTCATACTTAAATAATTGTGTTGTTGACATTGAATTTAATTATTATTATCCTTGTTTCGTCTTATTTATATTCAACATTTTTTGCATGCCTACTCTTATAAGGTAATTGTCATCATTGAGACTATCAGTCTTATATACTTTTAACATCTCAACATGAACATGATGTTTTGCAAATAAATAAATTTCATTTCATTTCATTTCATTTCATTTCATTTCATTTCATTTCATTTCAACGAAATGGCCTCCTCAAATGGCTCTGACGTTCTGGGATAGCACTGATATGAAATACCTATCCTTTGTGATTCCCTTTTGTGATATTTTCTTGTCATAGGCACGAGATTCTGTATCTTCCTATTGTGCCATACGGAAATAACCGGCCAAGAGCGTGTCGGACACGCCCGAAATGAGGTTCCGTAGCATTACAAAAAAATTAAGTAACACTTTTCTAAGTATTTCGTATTTTGTACGGAATATTACAAGTTTAGGTATATTTTATACCTTATATAGGCTGCTATTTACTCCTACACTACTAATAATTCTCAAGAATACTTAACCGTTATAGTTTTCCTTGTAAGTTTGATATAAGTATCAAAATAAAAAAATGATAAAATGCTTTTTTTCAAAAAAATTCACCCACCGATTTAGATTTAAGAGGGGTGGGGGGACGCTCGATTTTAATGAAAATTTGCACTTTGAATATTTTGCAAAAAAATCACTGAATCAAAAAATCGTTTTAGCAACCCCCTAATGATTTTAAAAGACCCCACAATCAACCCCACTTTACGTCTATGGGAGGTACTTACTCTAAAAAAACTTTTTTGAATTTTTTTATTGTACCATTTTGTCGGCATAGTTTACATATATATTAGTGCAAAATAACAGCTTTCTAGCGTTGATAGTCCCTGAGCAAAGCTGCGGACGGGCAGACAGACAGCATGGCGAAACTATAAGGGTTCCGTTTTTGCCATTTTGGCTACGGACCCTAAAAAGACAATGCGATGCTTTTATTAAACTTCAAAGCGCTTTGCGGTCATTATTCGAGCGTTTAGTTTTTACTAGCTTTTGCCCGCGGCTTCGCTCGCGCATAATGAGTACTTATGTAGTTTAAAACCTTTTAGATCTCACGGGAACCACATAGATTATTATTTCGGAATAAAAAGAGTCAAATTTCATGCAAATCCGTTCAGTAGTTTTGCGTGAAAGAGAGAGAGAGAGAGAGAGAGAGAGAGAGAGAGAGAGAGAGAGAGAATTTAAATCATTATACCCTTTGGGGTTCTAAATTTGTTGGAAAACGAATTAGTTACTAAACATTAGCCGCGGTTTCTCTCGCTTGAACCTGTAGGTATGGCTGTTGTATGTACCAATATTGATTTCCATCATCATCATCCCCAGTCGAGGAAACTGAATCACGTGCCAGGTTCCACCTTTTCATAATCAATTTCGATTTTGTGATTGTGCAAGGTCCGCCCGGATTGCTACCACCATCTTGCTCGCTAATCCTGCCGTGAAGCAGCAGTGCTGCAGTGTGGTGAGTAAGACAGCCTGTGAAATTACTGGCACTTGAGGTATCCCATCTTAGGCCTCTAGGTTGGCAATGCATCTGCAATCCCCCGGGTGTTGCAGGTGTCTACGGGCGGTGGTGATCTCTTACCATCAGGAGACCCAATTGCTCGTTTTCCATCCAGTCGAATAAAAAAAAGACTTGTTTCGTAAATGTTTGGGATGTCAACATGACATTAGTAGCACAAAGGTTCCACCCTGGTACAGTCGACGTCATAAATAAGTGATCATTTCTGTACCTTGTCGCTTTCAGTCGTTACACAATTTCATATGGCTTTTCGAACGTGACGTTAAAGTGACAAGGTACAAAAGTGATCACTTATTTATGACGTTGACGGTACGTGATTTATTGTTAGTTTCCTCTACTGTACATACGTCCCACTGTTGGACACAAGCCTCTTCGAATAAGAGGACTTAGGACGTAGTACGGATCGGGAACTTCACATACGCCATTGAATTGCTTCGCAGGTTTGTGCAAGTTTTCTCATAATAGATTTTTTTCCGATTCGATGTTTTACAAGGTTGTCTAAAAACCTAGATTTAGTTAATTGTATAAGATCAAATTGTCTAAGAATAGATTTGAATTATTATTACTAGATATTAGTAGTAGATGAAATAAAAACCAATGGATAGAAAAAACAGTGGCTATATTTTGTATTTAATAATATAAAAATATAGTCACTGTTCAAAATATATAATTTAATATAATTAACTATATTTTTATTAATAATCTCAAGATAATTATAATACTGGTTACAATAAGTGATTGAGTGTAAATAAGTGTAATGTTGAATTAAATATAAGTTGTTATAAAAAAAGATATTTTGTTACAAGCTTTTCTGTTGGCAATATAAAAATACAACTTATACACAAATACATAAATACAAGTCATCACTACTTTGAAATAATCTCGTATCTCAAATCAATACGTAAGCAAAATTGACCCTTGAATTAATGTTCATGAAGTTCACTTAGAAAAATCATCGACTTTAAGGTACGAGCTTTTTAAAAGTAGTGACGAAATATAGCATTTGAACCCAAACCGATACAGGTGGGAGAAAATTCACAAACACCCCCCAACTACGCATTATTGACATATTCATTTTGATTTTGATAAAATACCTGCACTGTATATTATTTCTGTAATGCATGGCACTCAAAAGATCGACCGGCAAATCTTACGACGGGATAGTCCAGTGGTTAGAGAACCTGAATATGAAGCTTGAGGTGCCGGATTCGATCCTCGGACGGGTTAGATATTAAATAATGAAAAATACGAATGTTTTGCTCTCCAGTCTTGGGCTATATGTATTAAAGTATGTACCTATCTATCTAAATATCTTTATCCGTTAGCTAGTACCCATAACACGGTTTTGCTTACTTTTGGACTAGGTCAATTGGTGTCAAGTATCTCAAGATATAAAAAAATATATAATATAATGCGAAACGAAAAAGCTGCGTGTGTAGCCAGCTTTATTTAGTCTAATCTAGCAAATCTAACTAATCAAGGTCCACGGCTTAGTCTAATCCAGTCTTTTCTAGTCGAATATGGCCGAATCCCTCCAAGATTCATTCCAGATAAACATAATAGATTTTTTTTTTCTTTGGCTAAATATGTACGAATTTAAATATTTAGCCAAAGAATAAAATTAATTACCTTAATTCTTGATTATATTTGTTAAGCAGTAAGAGTTGAACCACTAAGGTCTTGGAGAAAAGGTTGAATACCTATTCCCTTAAGTTTGTCGGCAATCAATAATAATGCGTTGTATACAATTCAAGTTAAATATATACATAATATATATACATAATATATACACCAGTCTCGCTTCATTTCAGTCCAGTTTGGTCGTGTCCATTCTAGTCAAGTCCAGTCTAGTCAAATCTAGTCTATGATTGGTTATTTGGAGTCTTTTTGTAAACAAACACGTGTGTGTGTGTGTTTGTTTACAAAAAGACTCCAAATAACCAATCATAATTTGATTGCTTAGTAGCGACATCTCTTGTCTGGGTGAGCGGTTGGTTCCGAAAGAATGTGACGTCTCTCGATGAGAGCGAAACATAGATGTCGCTAGTGCTGCTGCATAAGTAGCGTAGTAGAAATAAGCAACCTGAGATATGTATGCATAGGAAAAATTCGTGTTTAAATTCCTGTCCAGCGGTGGTGTAGGTGTTATAGCACGCAGCACGGATTGCTGAGGACCTGGGTTCGATTCCCAGCGCTGGTCTCTTCTTCTGGTTTTTCTGTGCATCCATGTCTCAGTTTGTATTTTCGAAATCTAGTCTAGTCAAGTGCAAAATAGTCTGTTGGGAGTGTGGACTGTAGATTAGAGGCTGGCAAGAAAAGTCTGCTGGTCACTGAGATTACTTTAATAATAGCAAACACCAGCACTTACAATGACAGATAGGGATATTTGGAAATAATTCCGATCCGCATTAGCGATCCCTTCAAATAGCGAACCTACTGTGTTAAAAATAAAGTTGTGTTAAATACTTGTGATGTATAGATATCATTTAATAATATTGTAAATCTGTTTAAAAAAATATACCTCGTTGAGTTTCTTGCCGGATTCTTCTCAACAGAGGTTTTTTCGAACCGGTGGTAGATTTTTTTGACATCCATAAGTGCTTGTCATAGCCTAAATTGAATAAAGATATTTTGACTTTGACTTAGACTTTGAGAGCAAAAGTTTATTTCTAATACACAAGAGTTAGTTTTAGTACCACCATGAAAACGGAAGTGGCAGTGAAAAACGTTCTACCAACATAAAACCACAAAATTTGTGTTGCCAGCAACATAGTCAAGCCCAGTATAGTCAAGTCTAGTATAGTCTAGCTTAGTATAGTCAAGTCCAGTAAAGTCAAGTTCAGTATTGTCAAGCTTAGTATAGTCAAGCTTATTATAGTCAAGTCCAGTATTGTCAAGCTAGTATAGTCAAGCTTATTATAGTCAAGTCCAGTATAGTCCAGCCCAGTATACTAAAGCTTAGTACAGTCAAGTCCAGTATAGTCAAGTTCAGTCTCATAAAGTCTAGTCTACTCAAATCTTGTCTAGTTAACCCAACCCAGTCTAGTCCAGCGGACGGCGTTTCCTAGCCCGACTGACGTAAGGTGCGGGTTGTTTCAAATGCACAGTTCTGACGTGAAGCTTCCTGCTGTTGGACTGGCCAAACGCCTTGCCGCAAACTTCACACTCGTACGGTTTGACGCCCGTATGACTCTGAAACCAAAAAATATTCATAATACCTACACATACATAAACGAAAACTCTTAACGACAATTCTTATAAACGAGTAATTCTTCTTATTTGCAGTTACAGAACACAATTGGCAATGGGCAGGCCATATGGCAAACAGATGGTCGTTGGAGCCGAGAAGTTTTTGAATGGAGACCGCGGATTGGCAAGCGAGATGGACGAATGACCTGGTTAAAACTGCAGGTTCACGATGGATGCCAACTCTCTCTCTCTCTTTTCCTTTTCACTTCAACTGTGTCACATACCCTGAAGTGACGATCGAGCGCGCCTTTGCATTTAAACGCCTTGAAGCATACGCTGCAAGGATACGGGCGAACGTCGGAATGCGTTTTCTCGTGCATCTGCAGATTAGTCCGGTTGTGGAACGCCTTGGGGCACTGTAGGCATTTGTACGCGCGTTCCTCGAAATGGGTCCTCTTGTGGTACACCAGGAATGCGTTGCCCTGGGGTAAAGAAAAACAAAACAACATGATACATTTTTTTTTCATCTCTCCTGTTCGGAAAGTTTAATTTTCATGGGTAGATAGCCGGGTGGAAAATTGCGTTTTCATCTCTAGGGTGGAAAGTAATTTTTTTTTTAATTTTACGGTGAGCCACGGAGCCGAACATAATTGAGTTACGTCAATGACACTTTTTTTTCACGTTTCGGCATGGCCATCTAGATGCAAGTCGTGACCAAGAAGCTTATATACAACACTGGAGGTTGAACACCGAACATCCGTTTGAAACAAGAAATTTGATCTTTATTACATCACGACATATTCCATCTCTTTCTTTAGTTAGGTTAAGAAAGAGATGGAAGTCATTCGTGAAATGTGAAAGAAAGAGATGGAATATATAAATAAGTAATAAAGGTCAATCTTCTTAGTTCGGCGTTCAACCTTCAGTTTTGTACATAAACTCCTTGGTCGTGACAAACTCGATTTTTTTTTATAGTCGGCCGTGGCAAGTGGTCTGTCGAAAAGGTACCGTTGGAGCCTGGATATAAGTAAATTAAATTTATTATTATTCTCATTTTTTGTAGTATTTGACTTTCCTCACAGTCGAAATGAAAAGTAGAGTGTCTAACTCAGGTGAAATTACCCATTTCCCCTCGAACTATTGGCAATATCTCGGCTGAAATGGGTCACTTTCCACCCTTGGTTATCAATCTACTATTTAAATTTAATTTTTAACCCCTTATTTCCCAACAATGTACAAATGAGGTCACTACGGGATCGACCAGGGCTCGGGACGAGCTGCTGTAAGCAGCATATTAGTGTCATAAGACACGAGGCCATTGGAAGCTTTAACTAAAACTAAAGATAGTTATGGGATCTAAGATTCATTGCCGTCGTTGCAGATTAATACAAGTTTTTTCAAACCCAACGCAAAAAGAGGAGTGTTATAAAGTTCGACGCCAATGTCTGTTTATCTGTTGGTGGCTTCGTAGCTTCCAAACAGATGTACCGATTTTGATGCGATTTTTTAACCGAAAGCTAGTTCAATCGAGTTAGTTCTTCGCTAACTTTTATTAAGATCGGTTTAGTTGTTTTTGAGATATTGATGTTTGAAATGTAACTTAACACTGTGCGAGTACAAGCATAATAATCAAATATATTTAGATACGAGCCCGTTAGTTTTAGTTTTACTTTTAGGCTAATCATTAAAGCTCATTATACTCATGCTGAGTGGACTCCTTTTTTGAGACAACTGCCACAATATATAATTACTTTTAGATTAAAAGAAATTTGTAAACTGTTTTTTTTTGCTGTTGTTGTTGTTTCGAAATAAATTTTCTCAAACATGACATGAAATATTGAAGTTGTGTTACAAATAGGCTGAGAAGTATCACGCTGCAGGCGCCGTGGCTCAGCTGCGTGCGCGGGGTCTCTCCAGCGGCCTGCAAAGAGATTTCATACAACCTTGCAGGCCGCTGGCCGCAATGCGACCGTCTTTTGTTTCAACGCGCGCTCTGCGACACGCACGCGGCCCACGCCCAGCAACACCGCAGCACGCACAGCAGCACCGCCAGCAGCCAGCGCGACACGCGCGCACACAGCAGGGCGACCAGACTAGCGTCCCGCCAGCTTCATTTCTTGTTTTTTATTGTTTATTTCATATAATGTTTCAGAAAAGCACTATACAAGCCTCGGCCGGAACCTGGGGTTGCCGGCCTCGCATCCCTATCGCTACGCTCGGCCGTCTATATCTGCTTGGCCGGCAACCCCCTACTTCCCGGCCTCTAGAGTAATGTACTATTTATTCATTCATTCATTCAAATGATAATGTCAGAAGTTTGTGCGTCGGGTGTTTAAAACCGGGCTTGGCACGGTGCTTTATCTCACCGACAGCAGCTGTAACCAACTCACCCGGAAACTCTTCCCGCATATATCGCAGATGTAGTTCTTCTGTATAGGATAAGTCTTGTCGGGGTGGACGCGACGGAAATGAGTCCAGTACTCGCGCGCGTTCGGTATGTCCTCGTTACACTGTGACAAGAAAATGCACGCCTTATACGACAGAGTGCACAATTCAAACTTTGTATCTTGCCGTCCCGCTGACGCCAATATTACTTAACACGAGAGTGAGAGGGACGGCACGATACGAACTTTGATTTTCGAATTTCTAATGTAGTAAACGTATTGGACATTATATGGGATCGAATTAGAAATGAGAAGATACGTATTCTACGTAATGAGCCTTTGCTGACTTAATGCCCACTTCTAATAATCCTTCCGTATTGGGACCGCTGGGACGGACGAGTCAACAACCAGTTGGCAGGAAGGTGGTCTCTTTATAGCACAGACAAAATTTGCTCAACATTCAGAGCTGGTGGATGAGTCCAATCTAATCAGAAATAAGCAGATGCGTAGAAGAACGAGGTTCACTGACATAGTCAGGCGAATTAGCTCGTTAAAGTGGCACTGGACAGGCCTTATAGCACGGAGAACAGATGGCCGTTGGGGCCGAAAAAATCTCAAATGAAGACCGCGGATCGGCAAGCGCAGCGTAGGACGTCAACGACGGATAGACGGATGACCTGGCTGAAGCCGCGGGTTCACGGTGGCTTCAAGCCGCTTCCAACCAAAGCAACTGGAGGTCTATGGGGGCGGTCTACGTACAACAGTGGACGTCCACGGTTGATATGATGATCAGAGCCCGGAATTTTTGATCTGTCATAGTGACTTCTCACTTATCGACTCTAGCTAAAGAAATTATATCGATAATGATATTATCGTAATATCTTTTATAAAGACACTCACTAATGGAACACTTATTAGCACCTATGAATAAATAATAAGTCTTATTATTTGTTCGTAGATTAGCACTAAAAAACTAGAAGCCACGATACCCTAATACCCATGCTATCACGCTACAAACAGAGATACAATCATACAAGCCTAAGCAACAAACAAACAGCAACAAAAAGTTGGAAAACCCAAGACTTTGTCACTTCAAAGTTCAATATCTCAAAAACGGCTGAACCGACTTTGATGAAATATAACTAAGAATCATTGCTAGAAAACCTGCTTTCAAATAAAAAAAACCGCATTCAAATCGGTCCACCCGTTCTAGAGCTACGGTGCCACAGACAGACACACTGACAGACAGACAGACACAGTCGGGGGTTAAAAACAGACTTTGAATATGAAATTGAATTATTCAATTAGAAATTATCTATTTTTTTTTCATTTCATAATGCATTCACCAGTATGTCTATTTCACATTTCCGAATGCTCAAAAGTTAATTGGAAGAGATCGCTTTTTAAAGATAAAACCGTCTATTGCTAACCTCTACTTTTAATCTTTCTCAACAGTTTGTGTATCGATATATTGAAATTGAATATCGGAAGTCGATAAGCGAGAAGTCACTATGATAGATCAAAAACGCCGTGAAAGTTAAGGGCTATGATGATAATGATCTTACGTGTTCGCAGGCAGCGGGCCAGGCGCCTTCCCGCTTCTTGCCGTAATTCTTAGGCCGGTGACGCGCGTGCTCGGAGCGGTGGTGTAAGCGGAGTTCCTCCGCGCTCGCGAATATGCTGCCGCAAGCGCGACAACCGTGTCTGTCAACATTATGTATTACTTTAGCTAAGGGATTGTTCGTTGTGGGAGATGTTGGATGTTTCGATCAGGGATGTTATGGAACTCCGTATCCGTATCCGAAACAAAAACTATCCGTAACCGTAACCGAATTCGATATAAAAGTTTCGGATAGGAGCGGAGTCTAAATGCGACACGTTGTAACAGGTTTTTTTGCCCGGCCGAGCCGACAGAGCAGCCGCACGCGACTTCCGCATCCATTGTTTATTATTTCTATTGCTTGTAATTTACGACCTGTAACTATTATTTAAAGTCAAGTCATTTATATTCCTATACTTATCTGTAAGTATTTTACTTTTACACTTCCTTAAAAATCCAATATCCATAACCGAAGCCGAAATTATCGGATAATTCGCAATAATTTAACATCCGTAACCGTAACCGAAACCGGTATTATGTTTGACATATATCCGTATCCATATCCAGATCCGAAATGTTATATCCATAACATCCCTGGTTTCGATATTGAATATTTTTGGTAATGATGGCACTTCTGGTAATAGTTTTTGTTGTTTAAAGTAACTCTGGCAATAATGATAATAAATTCTGACATAGATCATTCCGTTATTGCTTCATCCAAATATGTCCGGATGAAATTTGGTATTTAAATAGCTGGACGTCTGGAATGACACAGGCAACTTTTTATTCAAATACTTATATTTATTTTATTTTCTACGTACCTACTGAAATTATAATTAAGTATTTATTGTCATTTACCTGCACACACATTGACAACGTCATTTCATGTAATAATTCATGTTCAATCGTTTTCTATCTAATTTCGATTTGATAGTAATACATGTAAGTATTTACAGCATTTAGTTTAACTCATTCACTGCCACCGACGCATATATGCGTTTTTGGAACTTCCCCCCAGTGCCGCTGTCAAAATTATTCATGCATTTTGAACGCACATGTGCGTCGGTGGCACCTGTGGTCAGTCAAGTCAAGTCAGGTGGCAGTGAATGCGTTAAAGCAGTACAATTTAGCAGTAAGTCCAAATGTCAGTAGTGAGTAAGTAGTGCAACCATTGTTGATTTAAAGAAAGATATTTTAAAAAAGCCGTGGTGGCCTAGTGGTTTGACCTATCGCCTCAAACAGAGGGTCGTGGGTTCAACCCCGGCTCGCACCTCTGAGTTTTTCCAAATTCATGTGCGGAATTACATTTGAAATTTACCACGAGCTTTGCGGTGAAGGAAAACATCGTGAGGAAACCTGCACAAACCTGCGAAGCAATTCAATGGTGCGTGTGAAGTTCCCAATCCGCACTGGCCCGCGTGGGAACTATAGCCCAAGCCCTCTTGTTCTGAGAGGAGGCCTGTGCCCAGCAGTGGGACGTATATAGGCTGGGATGATGATGATGGATGATTTTAATTTTAATTTTATTTAATTTATCTAATAGGTACCTACTTTTAAACCAGCAATTCTTGTATGTAAGTATATAATGTTATACGCGTGCGAAGCTAACACACTAGCGCAAACACTAACTTGTAGTCGTTGAGTGGCGCGTGCTTGGCCGAGGTGACCAGGTGCCGCTTCCACGCCTCTGCGGAGACGAACTGCACGTCGCACTCCGCGCAGTACGGGCCCGGCTCTTGCTCACCGTCCGGCTCGGTCTTCTCCTGTTTTCAACATTTAAATGCACTGTTGTTAGATGGGAGCGAAGCGGCACCAAGTCACGTCAAATTTGTGAATTTTTTGTCTTTTTTTTCGACTGGATAGCAAACGAGCAAGTGGGCCTCCTGATGGTAAGAGATCACTACCGCCTATAGACACCTGCAACACCAGGGGTATTGCAGGTGCGTTGCCACTAGAGGCCTAAGATGGGATACCTCAAGTGCCAGTAATTTCACCGGCTGTCTTACTCTCCACGCCGAAACACAACAGTGCTGCTCATTATGCTGCTGCTTCACGGCAGGATTAGCGGGCAAGATGGTGGTAGCAATCCGGGCGGACCTTGCACAAGGTCCTACCACCTGCAAAACCTGCCTGACTTGACTTTTAACAATGATTTCATCAAAAATTTAGTTGTCATGTACAGTCTCCAACAGCCTCCTGAAGACAGTTTCGGAGCGGAATGACGGTCCATTTATGTGCCACTGGAACCAGCTGCATGTGTTGCCCTGCCCACTTAGTATAGTATAGATGTAATGTAATCTTATTGTTCTTAATTTTTATGTTCTTAGTTTTTATGTTCTTAATTTCTATTTAATTTCTATGTGTATGATCCGAGTTGGTCGAAATAAATTTATTTATTTATTATTTATTATTACAGTCACCAGCATTAATATCTGTCACAGCGGAGCGTGCAAAAATATCTGACACGTCCTTCCGGCCCTAGAAATAGAGTCATATCCGATATTTATGCACGCTTGTTGTGTCAGATATTGGTGCTGGTGACTGTACTTTCTATCAATCAACGGAGCCCTGTGACAAAGTTAACGGAAATAAAGACAAACACGATGTATAATTATCTTAATGAGGACAGCAATTATATTTGATTTCGAAAGCGACTCGTTATATTTGGTATTATTTATCGATAACTGAACTATGCGTTTCCAACCGAAGCAACTGGGGGTATATGGGGAGGCATGTTCACCTATGGACACCTACAGCATTATTAGGACTGCGGGTGCGTTGCCGGCCTAAAGGGGAAGGGGATAGAAGAGGGGGGAAGGCGGGAGGGGAGTTGGGCCTCCGGATCTCCCACTCACCGTACGCGGTGCCCCTACACAGCAGCAAAACTACTATTTCACGTATTCTGTGGGGAGCTGCAGCCAGCAAGTGGTTACGGTAAGGCTCTACCTCATGGAACGATTTACGGCTAATTATGATGATGATAATGATGATGATGAGTGCGTTATAGGTACTTAAAACGGGTGCCTGTCGTATCGCATAACGTTTTTTGTCCTAAAAATGTTTGGCCGAGAATGTTTGGCATACTGTTGAATGGCATACTACTCGAATCGTTTGTCCTAATAATTTTTGCGCATACTCATAAAGTCCTAAAGCAAATTTGTCCTAATATTAATAGGTAATTCGAAAATCTAATTACCTAAAACGCACGTAATATTCCTAACATAAAACCTCCTAAAACCATAT